>NW_015505369.1:154296-166527 GCF_001515645.1 Sinocyclocheilus grahami
ATTGATACATTAGGTATCATTTGCACCTTTTTACAAAGGTGTGTTTGAACTAAGAATCTGATGTTCCCTTCAGGCTGTAAATCTGTTGAATATGCAAATGGTTCCATAACTTCATTCCTTATTTCTCTCCTTTTTACTGCCTAAACTTTAACTCCTTTTCCTATACCAACTGCGTGTGTGTGTGTGTATGTTAGACCAGTTTAAGTGTTTATGTAGGATGTTAGATCAGGTTATGTGTTTATGTAGTATGTTAGACTAGTTTAAGTGTTTATGTAGTTAATAAAGTCTTACTTGTATCACACTTGACGTTGTTCATTGTTTGCTCATAACTGGAGTCACTTAATCATGCAGATTTATGCTACAAGCTCTGTGTAGAGTTGTACAGTAAGAAAGTTATTTCCCTTAACCAGGAAATTAACGTTCTTAGAATTGACAGAAACATTTTAGCAATTTAAAAATATTACAAAATTTTTTTTTTACACGGCACCCCTGCTCTCGACAGACGGCACCCCGGTTGGGAAACGCTGTGCTAAATGACTAAAAGTAAAAGTGAAGTAAAGTCTACCCAGCAGATGGCGCACGCTCACCGCGTGACGCGCTCAAGCGGACGCGTCTGGACGTCGCGTCTCATTGCGTATATCCGTGACGTGTTTCCTGGGAAGCAGTCCGCGCGCTCCCTCTCCAGTCCAGTCCCTGGATAGAGGTGTATTTATTTTTAAAAATAATTGGTTTGTTTACTCGCTTCCGCCGATTTGAAACATTCTAGCATGCGCCCGTAACTATGTTGGCGTATCGGTCCAAAGGTGGCTCAGACGAACCAGTTCCCAGTGATGCCTTAGCGTCGCGTTACGTGCGACAGAGCAAGCAAACCTATCGCAAAGTGTCCCTGTTGTACAGTAGATGAGTGCGCTTGGACTTTAGGACAGTCCAGCAGGTCAGGACGCTTGAGTCTCCTCTTGACAACACTGTTCGTCGGCGTCTCGAGTTCAGCTTGGTTTGGGGCTCAGTGAGACACGGAGCACTTTTCGTCGTGTCCGAGGACAGGTTTCGTGGATTTAGGAGGTGTCCAAGGAAACGGAAGATTAGAAGCTGATGCTGTTGAGGTAAGACATTCATTTAGTACTTCTGAAGTACCGTGAGGATTGTTGTGTTATGCACTGAAGTGGCACAGGACTTATTCCGTACTGAAGTAGAGTTTACAAACTTCTGTGAACCGCAGACTGTTCTGTGACTAACTTTTCCTCTTTGAATGCTATCATGTTCTATAGACGAGACTTATTTAAAAAGACAGAAAAGACTAGACTTATAAATGTAGAAACAAAACATGTAGTGTGTGTGTGTGTGTTCCCCTAAAAGCATTTGGACACTTAAAACCTACTTTAATTCCAATGGATATCAATTAGTTTCATATTACGTTATTCGTTTGTAAAACAACGCAAACACATTTTCCAAGCAAAACAATTTTTTATAATAAAGTCCGACCCCCCACCACCTCCGCCCGTTTTTTTTTTTTTTTTTAGTTTTTAAATAGCATCAGACACTTTAGTTAGTGTTAATAAAAGTGTGCACATCAGTTAATATTCTTCCTGCCATCTGTAGTTGCTCTGCGAGTGTGAACACATTTCCACACTTAAAATTTGTGCATACTACTTCATATTGCTTTATGCTCTTCTATTAGTCCTAAAAACAGTTTGATGTCTTGTTATATTTTTGTCATTGCTCTTTTTCTACACACACACACACACATATATATATATATATATATATATATATAAAATAAGACATATATATATAAAACAAGACATCAAACTGTATGTAAATGTGTATATATATATATGTGTGTGTGCGCATTTGAACTTATTTTATTTATCTAGCTGTGTTATTTAATCGTATGATTGTGTGTCATATAATTTTCAAGTGTCGATCTTGTATTCTTGCACATCTGAGAAACAAGACTTCTGTTTTTGACTCTAAAAATTGCCAGCTGATAAAAAGTAAAAACAGAAATGCCTCATAAAAGGTAGTTCTGTGAAAAGCATAGCTTGTTTGCAGATGCCGCTAGTGTTTTTTGTGGTCTAATAAATTTAAGTGTGAGTTAAGTGTCCAAATGCTAATTTGAAATTTTTTCTATTGTCTGTTATCAGTATATGCTTACTGCTTTGCTCTGTTGTTGTGAAGTGGAGTGTTCAGCATTAAATATTCTATAAATTAATTATATCCAAGTCAATTATTGTTATTAACTTTATGCATGAAGTGCATGGATCCCCATCTCAAAGTTTATTTCCTTTTTCTGGTGTTTTCTTCCCCTCAAAGTAGTTAAATTGATCATGTTTTCATTCGTTTCCCTCATGAGACTAATGTTTCAGCCATTACCAATCCCAGTGTAATGCTTGCCAGGAAACAACGTTTGTCTCTTCTTTGGAACAAGCATTCGCTTGTGTTTTGAGATCAGGAATGGATTGCATGTATAAAGCAGACTGATAAAATTTAGGTTCCCTTCAACATTTTCGGATTAAGCAGACTTATCTAAAAGTCCCACATTTTGCATCCTGTCTTAAGTTCTTTCCAAGTGGTCTACAATTACCGTCAAACGTCTCTGTGCCTGTTTCCTCTCCCTGTGAAGTGTTAACCATGTTGTGATGTCATGAGTGGGTGTACTTTGAAATCAGGGCTGGCACAGCTTTAAATTGCTGTCAGGAAAGTTACGCACTTCTTGCTTAGTGCTTAGCCTACTTAATCAGGGTTAGACACACGTTCAGTGCTCAAGTGAGTATCGTTCTTTATTTTCTTCTGTTGACCTGATAAAAACTTTGTTATGGGGGTTAAGTGAGCTGAAGTCTATTGCTAAGTTGAAATAAACTGCTGTAAGAACTTGCATGTAAACAGTATTTTAGTTTCATGTTTCCTGTGAAGTTTGTCTTAAATTCTTACAAATTATTTATTATTATTATTTTAGTTTTTCCAAAAAGGTTTGGAGTTGTGGAAGTGTTTTAATGCTCGTGAAATACTTTGTGAAAATGGTGGTCTTAAATATGTAGTCTAATTTGTGTATGCATGTGTAGTACTTTTGATCTTATTAGGTAAATTAATTGGTTCATTTGTCAAATCTTTGTAGCAAAATTTTTGTGTTTTCATAAACAGTGTTTACTGATTGGTGGTGATTTACTTTACAGTAAAGCTGAATCCGAGTACTAAACTTGTAATACAAATACAAGCTTTATGTAGTCTGAATAGTTTTTTTCCCACTGTTGTGCTTTTCAGATCTGAATTTTAAAATGCATGTTAATTTCCATGTATAATTTCAATGAAAACTTCCAAAATTGTGTTTGTTAAAAGTTGACTTTTAGGTGCATACATGTACATACCTACATATTATACAGCATATTGAGTTTAAAAATGAAGGTGTTTGTGTGAAATCCTGTTTAAGTTTCAGAATATACAGTAAATGTTCTTTACTGATGGTAAATTAGTGGTAGAACAGGTAGTGCATCTGAATCGGTGCAGTTTAACACATCGGACAGCATTCTTTTGACATTGTTATTGTGATAATATCCTTGAGTACAAAGTGCACCCACTTTTTTGACTTTAAGTGAAGCAGAATGCAAATGTTTAGCAGAAGATGGGTTGTCTTATCAGATTGTGAGACATAATTTCAATTGCCTTTCTTGTTTACAGAAAAAAGAACCCATTTTGTTCAATGAGACTGTGTGACAAGCGTTTATGTGATTATGAAATGGGCCATCAAGGGTGTGGACAGGTCAACCGGACTCAGCATGAATCGTATGTGCTAGATAATTCTGCTGAATCGATCCAGACTTATTCAGGACAAGCAAGGGTTTTTGCCTCTTTAAAGTTTTTCTTCTTTCTATAAGATCAAATAAATTGCAAGCCAACTCATCCCAGCAGTCAATAAAAGTGGTTTCCGGAATTTTTTAATAATTTTTTTTCCTCTACCTTTTGACAAATGAATGGATGAAACCGAGAGTAAATTGAATGCGCTGCTTTATTCAATAATCACCAACTTAAATTTATGGCAAGTTGAGCCTCATGTCAACAAGAATCTTGCATCAGCGTTTGCTTAGTTATAAGAGAGGAGAAACGATGGGATGGTTTTGCAAAGAAATGACAGTCTGACATAACTGAATATGGAAGTTGATGAATGTTTCTCTAGAAGAATAAGTCAGCTGTCCTCCCTCCCATCTTCAGTTTACTGGTGGCTTACCAGCAAAGATGATGACTTGGCACATCACTTACGGAAGTCAGAAAGCATACGTCTCCCCCCCCCCCCCCCCTTTTGTAACCACTCTAATGGTGCTTTTTCACTGCGTGGTTCGGCTCGGCACGGCTCAGTACGGTACGACACAGCACAGCTCGGTTTGCGTTTCCACTGCAGTTCAGTACAGTCGTTATAGTTGCGCCGCCTCTACTGCCACGACTCCTGAAAAACTTTTTTCATTCTGCGTCGCCCCATCAAGATCTCGCTGGATCCGCTCCTCTGCTATCAACGAGAGGAACGTCTGTACTTCCTCAACAGACAACGAAACAGCCACTTTTTGGTTGTTAAAAAAGGTGCGCTCGTTCAAAACAGTTGCGTTCGATCCTTCGCTGGCTGTGCTGATTTAAATCTAGCGGTTCTGTTGTGTTTGTGTCGCAAGTTCAGTGACGCAGGTAGTGACGATTCTCTCCGGCCAATCCGTGATCAGCAGAGTTTACACGTTACGTTTTGGTAACGGTACGGTTCACTTGGTACTAAAAAAAGTACCAGGTACTGTACCCAGTGGAAAACCCCCCAAAAGTGAACCGTACCAAGTCGTACCTTGCCATACCATGCAGTGGAATAGCGCCATAAGTTCGTCTGCCTTGAGAAAGCTAGCGCCTCTCCGACATAGTGATAACACTCGTTGCCTTCTCTAGTGCAGCTCAACCAGGTCTCATCCCATTCGTCGATATTTGTGATATCACAAATCCCGGAAAATGTGTTGTAGTCCAAACGAGTAATTCGTTGTTGTTTCTGAAAAGTGATTTCTGTTAGATAAAATATCTCCTTTTGAAGTGAACTTTGAGCTTTGTAACTTTGCAGATCTTTTTTATGCTCAAACAGCAACATTACAGACTAACTAAAGTTGAAAAAGTGAAAAAGCATAATAGGACCCCTTTAAAGCAAAGATCTCAAAATGTGCCGCTGCACAATGAGATTCTAATTATTAAAGATGCAGATTTGTCCTTGTCTTCCTCTCATTACCCCATTCTAAGGAAATTCATGCATTTTGAACATTTCCTGCATGTTACGTCTGTGTGCTCTGGCCCTCTCTGATGAAATGCATAAAACATCTTCCTCTTTCTCCGGTTGTCATTTGATATTTTCCGCTTGTAACAGGCCCTTAACTGTAAGCTTGAGCAGAATGAGCCACAACCTCACTTCCTGACCAATGTACGCTTTTTAACACATGCAAAGCCTGTAGGTTTTGTGCCGATTAGACCATTTTGCAACATCCTACTTTTGAACAACAATCATCAGATTTTTCAATCCCCATATGTAATTGAAAGCACATTATATGAGTCGATAGCCAATTCATTATGTTAGATGATTAATTTAGATCTATATTACAGCCCATCCTTCCAGTAATGGGATCACTTTAAAAGACAAACAGCCCAGTGTCCAGATGGTACTGTAAAGCCAGGTGATGAATGGATCCCTGCACGCTTTGTAGGGAGCGCCAAATATGCTGCGTTTAGTAATTGCTGAAAATTAATGCCTCGGGGTCTACGCTGGCATTCAGTCCTATATCTCTTGAGAGATGAATTAATAACGCTGCCGTTTTTGGTGTTGCGAGGCAGCGCGTGTGCACGATTTTTAAAATGCAGCTTCTGTGCTCAGGTTCATGGCTTTTTCATGACGACTTGTGTCACTGACTGATGGTTTCACAGCTGACCAAAGTTCATTACGACAGACATGTTTCTGCTTTTAGAATTGGCCAAACTGGCATTGGTTTTGTAGGACCAGCCAAATGACAAGTGGTGCATTATGGGATTATTATTACTATTAAAAAGTTTGTGTCCATAAATGGGTTAAAAAAATTACATGGATTTATATTGAGCCATATGTAAGTGCTAGAACATCGTAGCATAAAACTTCTATTATGAAGTGTATTTCTGGTGGGAGTTAATTCATGGTCTTCATAAATTCTTGGCACTTTACCAGCACCCTTTAATTCATGTTGAAGAACTAAACATCTAATTTTGATTTGCATTATAAATCAATTTTGTAGTTTGATGCTGTGAGCTGTCTTTGTTGCTCATGGTTGAAAGTAGGGGAAGAAACTTGAAGCCACAAGATGCATTTGAGCTTGAAACTGAGAATGTTTTGTTGGACTGTCGAGCTGCCATGGATCGCTGTAAATCACCTGTGATCTTTCGTAATAAGATTGAAGCATAGTTTTTCTCACTGCAGCTCTGCTGTACAAAAATCACACCTGGCTGAGCCCCAGACCCACATTGTGTGATGAGACATGCTGACAGCACTGTTGGCTGAGTTTGAAAAGCGTATCGTTTGGTTACACCAGTGCCGGGGGCTTAACGCTTTTAACATGTCTCATTTGTGTTCCAAGTGGAGGATTTCTTCTACAGACTGAGAAAAGCTGATTTATCCAAACAGTGCACGCCTGCTCTTTTTCTTGTGTAGTAGATGCTTTTGTGTAGTTTTTTCCTTTACTTGCCTGTTATTTTTAGGTGATGTAATGAAAGGCATGAATAAGTCGTTGATGTGCTCTCGAGCGTGGCAAAATTTAAGTCATAGGTGAACTTTGAAAGCTAGTTCAAAAGTTGTCAAAATAATTTCAAATTCCTTACACTTTCTTCTTGTTTAATTATTTAACCTTCTTAGCAGCTTGTCATTAAGGTTGCGTACCGAAACCCGGTACCAATATGGCACGGTACCCATGTAACCAGTATGTACTAGTACCGAATCCGAACGCAGATTTCGGTGCCATGCCTGAGCGATCGATTGAAATATTTGTCCTCTGGTTCTCAGAACACGGACGTAAGAAGCATCCTCACCGGCACCGCACGTGAAAAATAATTTCCCGACTGAGAAAATGCACGTGAACTCAAGTCGCAAAGCTCTAATAATACAAATCCAAATCGCGAGTATCCATGTTGTTTTCACATTCCGACTTAAAAGCACAACTCGGGGAAATGAGAGCATCCGAGGAGCGCGTGAATGCAGTAATTACACTTGCTCTGATGGCAGCAGGTAGCCTTCCGTTAACTAAGCTTTAAGCATGTTAACTAAGCGTTAACATGCTTAAATTAAAATGCCTAAAGCTAAACTTCCCTTGTATTCACATTTCTAAACTTGTTGTCCAACAACAGAGAACATTATAACCTTCTTACTCCACAACACCAGTCAAATGCTTCCTTTTGTGATCTGATGTGGCTTCTTGTCACAGAATAAGGCAGAAAATATGTTCCATAGGCTACTTTAAAAAGAATACATCGATTAGCAATGGATTATAAATATACTTAATTATGAAAATACCAGAGATGGCTTGAATAACATAGATAAACTATATTGTCGCAGTTGAGTGCTTATTGTCTTTGTTTTATCATTCAAAACGTTTATATGTTCTGTTTACTCAGTTACAGCTATAATAGCGATGCCTTTGTCCATATAAGGGATTTCCTGGAGGGTCATAAGTTCCACTGCTTCTGTGACTGGATATGTGGATTTTCTTTGCGAGGGCGCCTGCTGGCGTCCAGTATGAATGAAACAGACATCATGTGTTTATAGTGCTAATGGCCAATCCATCATTTTTGGGGGAATTTGTATTTATTTATTTTTTAATAAGTATCGGTTTAGGCACCGGAACCATTTTAAAAGTATCGATTTGGCACCGGTATTAAAAAAACCCCAAACGATACCCAACCCTACTTGTCATTGGGTTTTAAGTTTTAAGCATAATGTTATTGCTATTGTTTTTAGTGGTTCCTAAGGCAAACCTCTATTTGAAAGCATTAAACGTTAGGATGTAATGTTTGTTACGCACATGAATGAGTGATTAGACTTACAGTTTTGGCTAAGTGAAATATGAAATGAGAATCCAAAAGACTTGCACTGAAGGAAGTTTGAGCCAGCTAGAGACCAGAATTTCATAGGCAGAATTATTAAAAAAGTTAATAGATTTGAATAAAAATACCCACCAGTTTCATTAGACTATATGTTAATGACTTGATGTGCATGTAAAACTGAACACATAAGCTTCACAGCTGTTAAGTAATTAATCTTATTAAAAAATATTTAATGTTATTCTGTTACGTCTGAGGGAATGGAGTGAATTAATAATTCACTCTTGGTTATGTTATTGAGGTGTGCCATTATTAGATTAATGAAGAGAGGCTGCGAGTACGCCGAAGTCTGCAAAAATATGGGTTAGAGGTGGATGCCTTGAAGTCCTGGACACCATCCAGATACCTCATCTCATTATTTTCCTGCTTGCTTGGTCAGGATTCAGTTTGCTACCACCCTCTGGGTTTGGAGTTTAGGCAGCTGTTGAAACTCGATGGTTTCACAGCGAAGTCTTTAGGATTGCATGAGACGGTATGAGACAGATCCATCTGTTTCATTGTACTTATCTTTGCTTTCATTCCCTTATGATCATAATTCACAGACGCTCCAGGGCCAAGAAATTGTTGTTTGTTGTTTTTACATTTAATGCAATATATTGTACATGGCAACTGTCCCACACAGAACAATTATGAATCCCACCCAAAATCACTTTGAATTGTCTGTGAGAAAGTTCCATTTATTTGATTATTATTTTGATGGAAAACAAGAGCTTGGATTACCAGAAATTAATCCTTTTGAAGCATTTCACAGCTGTGAAACCAGACGGTTACTTGCAGGTGTTTGCGCTGAAGTCGAGGGAAAGCAAGATACTGGGCTGCAGCTGACATTTTATGGCATGCAATTGTGCCAGGACTACACGGCAGTATATTCGCTCCGAGGCACGAGTTGAATTATAGGGACTTGCACGATATCACGATAATGAGCCACCGTAGTTGACTGACGCAAAATGTAAAGGAGTTACTTTGTTTATAAGTTTAGAAATGCAGTTTAAAAATATAAGTAATAGGTTTAAGATATCTGATTAAAAAAAACATGTATGGAATGAAATGCCAAGTCAGAAATGTTCTCGCTTGTGACTTTGAGAGTCTTGCAGTTGCATTTAGTGCCTTGCCTACTAACCTACAATCCTGCTAAGCTTATAAATTAAAGTTCAGAGCCACATTCACTAATTCATGTGGTCCTGCTGTTTGCTTTTTTTTCTCTGTGTTGTTCTTTTTTCCATGACTAAGAGACTCGTTTAGCAGTTCCTGTTACATAGGCCGTGTTGCTTTTCTAGAAGAGGACAGTTGATATTTCTAATGTTTTATTCACACAAGAGCTTTCAGCTTTTTAGTCCGGCACATAGGCAAACATGATAGAACTTTTGCGTTACATCATTTGTTTCCTCAGGAGCAACCATCAGAATGGCTACAAGCATCGTTGCTGAGATTTTAACTTTTGATGAGCTGAACTCCATTCAGTTGGAATTAATAATCAAAGCTTTAGTTTACAAGTAGGATTTGCAATGAGAAATACTGTGTGTAGGAGTTTTGTGGTTTTAATATTGGTTCAGCATATTATCATTCTTACATCAGCATCTCAACTTATGCTTCATTCACACATTAATTTATCACTGAAGGTGGGTCGTGGTGGTCGCTACTGTTGCTGAATGTCCAAACATTATTAGTGGGCTTTAGTGGTCTTAGCTTTTAAAAATCTGATCAAAATTGGATGCATTACTAGTTATTATTTTAAAGTGCATGCAGTTTTAGCTAAAAATAGTCAGTATGGATGCACAAAATTGGATTTTTGCTGATATCCGATATTCCGATATTTTTCTGGAATTTTATCGATAACTATAATTAGACAATATTTTGCTGAGCGTGTTATTGTGCTGGTACTTTGACAGGTTTAGGACTGCCGTGGACAGCTGACCCCCAAAGCTTTTGATATTTTTCATATTCTGTGCGGTGGTTAGTTTGCAGGAGAAACCAAAACTAACTTAATTTAAATGGTTTTTTACCTTTTATGGGCATTTTTACCTTTTATAATACCAATTTTTTTTAAATGCATCGCATCATCTTTTGTGTCAAATTCTAAAATGTTATCAATAAATTAAAATAGTAAGTAGTGATCGACCGATGTTGATTTTTCATTACCGATACCAATTATTTGTGTTTATTATGCAGAACTGATATTTATTTACTGTTATAAAGTGAACATACTTCACTTTGGTTTTTCCTCTTTTCAGTCATTTATTTTATTTTTTTTAATTGTTAAAAATGAGCAGTCTTTCATGCTAAATTTAATCTTCATATTACAACAATAAAAACATTTTATTTATAGAAAGCATTAACAGCAACAACACTAATATTAACAATAAGCAAAATAAATGTAGAATGTCTAATGTTTTCAAATGGAGAAAATAAATAAAGGACAGGATTCTAGAGATGCACTGATCGAACGGCCAGGGATCGGAATCGGCCGATTTTCCTCATGATTGGCTCGGATTCGTGACCGGCCGATCAGTCTCATTTCTTTCCGATTCCGAGCCGATCCGTTTTGTTACCAGCGGGCAGCGGCACAGGCAATAACGTCAGCCGCGCATTCTTGATCTCTTCTCTCCGACAGTCTCTTCTCTCTCACACACGTCTCGTTCGCTCCGGTTAAATGCTTGTATTGCACATTATTTTAGTTATTCCCGCAGGTTTCGCGCTTAGACCAAAAGTGCGCGCACCACCACCACTTATCTATGAGTGCACAATCCGCGCTGTCTCAAACCGCTTGTGAGCCACAAATACCAAAATGAGTGGCTAACTGTGCTAAAACGTTCAAATACATACAAAATTATGTCAAAATGCCTGTCTTGGCGAGTATCCAGTTAAACACAGTCAGTTTTGGAATGTTAAATAGTTGAGAAAGAGAACGCATGTTGTGTAACAGTATATTGGGTCCGTGGATAAACTTTTAAAGGGACCGCAGTCCAATATTCCTGCTGCTGTCTGTCATGTTAATCAAAGAACAAAAGACAAAGAAAATCACTTTCTGCTCTTGACTTCATACGTTTTATAACTTTTATGGTAAGCATTAATCTGTATTTAATTTTTACAATGAAGACTACAGAAATTAAAGTAATCAAATGTAAAATAACACATTCAGTGTTATTTTACATTTTATGAATTACTTTTTACTTGTGTTTTTTTTATGAAAATAAAACTTTGCGTTAAAGAAAAGTAGATTTTTGTTTGTGTATGCTGTCAATTATAGTCCTTAGAAAAAAAATCAGAATCGGCAAAAATCGGTATCAGCAGATCACTAACAAGAAATCGGAATCGACCAAGAAAATTGCAATCGGTGCATCTCTACAGGATTCATATCAACTTCATTTTAAACTACAGTTTTCGTAGGCTTATAAGCTGTTTAATAGCTACAGAGTCAAGAATAATTCACTGGATAATTTTAATTCACTGAATAATATTTTCTGGAATATAACAAAACATCGTATTTTATTGCATTTGTCAACTGGAATGTTATATCCGAATTATTAATAATGTTTTGTCCTTCTAGATTATGAAATGCCTGCTGACAGCACGGTTTATCTATGCAGTTACATAGAACTATACTCAAACTGCGATCGCTCGCGGAGATAAATAATTAATTTCCATAGAGTTGTATTTATTTAGATGTTTATTAGCAAAATAATGGTTGTATAGTAAATGTTAAAGGGTTCATATGATGCTGCTAAAAAGAACATTATTTTGTGTATTTGGTGTAATGAAATGTCTTTATGCAGTTTAAAGTTAAAAAAACATTATTTTCCACATACTTTACATTATTGTTTCTCCTCTATGCCCCGAATTTTTGAAACGCGTCGATTTTTACAAAGCTCGTCGGTCTGAAAAAGCGAGGTGTTCTGTGATTGGCCAGCTATCCAATGCGTTGTGATTGGCCGAATACCTCAAGCGTGAGACGGAAATGTTACGCCCCTCACCATACTGTGATGCCGTGTCCCGGCCGGAGCGACGAGACAAAAACATTTAAAACCCATTACAAACGAGGCATTTGTTGCATCCAGTGGGGACATAATTACTGATTATAATGACTTGTACTGTCTTTTTACGCGTTGC
>NW_015505369.1:167839-170132 GCF_001515645.1 Sinocyclocheilus grahami
CGTTACTCCCCAGGATCAGTAAACAGTCCTCCATAAAATGTGCTGCACACATCTGGATATTTGGGTTAAACTTTTCTGGAACAGTGTTGTAAATACAATTGATTTGTAGTTGTGTCCTCTTTTGGAAGACCAAACAAAGTCGCTTTCACAACAAAAAACACAGTGGCCTAGCGTGAGGGGAAGCCCCGGCTTAGCGTGCGCTGAGGCCGGGATAGAGTGAGTGGAAGCCCCGGCTTAGCGTGCGCCCGGCGGATCCGACGAATGAGCGGCAACCACATGTGACGACCCCGGGCTGAACTCCGCTTCATCCACGGTGAAAGTTGATGTATTCCCTCAGCGACCAGCACAGATCAGCTCTAGGCATGACGAAGCGGATATCGTCCTCTTTTGGAAGACCAAACAAAGTAGTTTCGCTTCCACAACGAAGCACACAGCGTCTTCACGACATGGCTGCAGCGTCAACAATGCTACAGTGAGAATAAAAGTTACGCCTTCTTTCTTTGCGTGAACATTTGGGTGGCGTTATGCAAATCTTCCCACATAGTGAGGTAGATATGTGGGGGCGTGTTAGAATGAGCCGTTTTAGGTAGGTGTGGCTGACTTAACTTTTATAAAGAATATCTCTTTGGATTTGAGACTTTAGTCTTTGCAACTTTACAGATCTTCTTTATGCACCAAGAGCTTGTAACACTCCAAAGAGAAAGGAAAAATTGAAATCGCATCATATGACCCTTTTAATACAATTTAGGGTGTTTTAAACAAGTGAATCTTGTTAAAAATTACATGCGGTGGCCGTGCTGGAGCATTTCCTGAACATCAACCGCATCAACCCGGTGAGTGAACAGCAATATGAAAGCGGCTTCACGAGACTAATGATTAGCAAATATACAACAGCGAGCTAATTAAATTCAGCGCTTTTATTTCCAACATGCGCTCATTCATGGCTGTATTATTTAACTCATGCAAAGTTACGTCTTTATTGGGAGAGGATCTTGACGGATTATCTACGTGACTCCGACTTCACGAGACAAGAGAGAGAGAGAGTTCAATTCAGCACTTTTATTTCCAACATGCGCTCATTCATGGCTGCATATTATTTAATTCAGGCAAAGTTACGTCTTTATTGGGACAGGACTTGACGGATTATTTTACATGACTCCGTGAGTTGGTCTCTATTTTCAGCCAAGCTGCATAAACTACATATCAGGCATTTATGTAATGCATCTAATTTGTGCATAAATGGCTGTTATGTTAAATAAAGTTTACTAAATACAGCAAATCAAGGACCTGCACCATGCCGTTTTTGTTGTCTCGTCTCCCCTTAGACGCGCTGCAATGGCGATCCTGCATGCAAATCTCAAAACGCTGACAAGATCAATCCGATATTACAAAACCGATATCCAATCATGGTAAAATTATTAAATATCGGGAACAATATCGGTATACCGGTCGATCTCTAATAGTAAGACACTATAGCGCTGTTACCAATCAAATCACTATCAACACCGATATTTGAAATGATTTGGGGGGGGGGGGGGGAATATACTTTATATACCTAAAATTACCAGTAGGTGGCAGCAAAATAGTTCTGCTGTGGCTTTGTTTGGAACTCTTTGTTGTCGAAATATAGCAAAAACAAGAACTGTTGTGTCTAAAATGTTAGTCACCTTAATATTAACTTCTGGTTTATTGAGCTGTTCATCAAAAAATAACACATTTGCAATTGTGCTGATATTTGCAGGGCTTGACGCTTACTTTTTTCAGAAGGAGCACATGTGCTCCTAAGTTGAAAAATTTAGGAGCACATTAAAGAATTTTAGGGGCGCAATGAAAATGTATTAAATAATGTATTTCTACCTAATAAAGGGATACGAGGAGACCTTTAAAAGCAAAGTGATTTCATTTATTTGAAAACAATATGTACACTAGGTTCTCTTTTAATTATTTCAACAGCTGTCTCTTTAAACAGTATTTAATATTTTTTTTATTTAAACTGTATGAACTGACTGAACATCTGTAATAAAATCTTTTGCCGATCCTTTGTTTTCTCGTGCCATGTACGCCTCTCTGCAGAGTGCATGCCTCCACGATTTACCGTGTTTTTGTACTGTATCTCGTTTAAAATGAGGGTTGCCGTTAACAAAGGCCGAGTTGCCTGCTTGTTTCTGTCCTCTGCAATAGAGAACTGCACTCCCGCGGGAGTACCGCGGGACCCAACGCAACAGGGTGCGGCGCGGGACAACTCTTGATTGTCGAGTGCGGGTGCGGGCGGGAAGAGACTCGTGTGTGTGTG
>NW_015505369.1:173432-174272 GCF_001515645.1 Sinocyclocheilus grahami
GCGCGTTTTCCAATGAAAACCCTATCAACCCCGATATTTTAAATGATTTTGGGGGGGGGGGGAATATACTTTATATACCTAAAATTACCAGTAGGTGGCAGCAAAATAGTTCTGCTGTGGCTTTGTTTGGAACTCTTTGTTGTCGAAATATAGCAAAAACAAGAACTGTTGTGTCTAAAATGTTAGTCACCTTAATATTAACTTCTGGTTTATTGAGCTGTTCATCAAAAAATAACACATTTGCAATTGTGCTGATATTTGCAGGGCTTGACGCTTACTTTTTTCAGAAGGAGCACATGTGCTCCTAAGTTGAAAAATTTAGGAGCACATTAAAGAATTTTAGGGGCGCAATGAAAATGTATTAAATAATGTATTTTTACCTAATAAAGGGATACGAGGAGACCTTTAAAAGCAAAGTGATTTCATTTATTTGAAAACAATATGTACACTAGGTTCTCTTTTAATTATTTCAACAGCTGTCTCTTTAAACAGTATTTAATATTTTTTTTATTTAAACTGTATGAACTGACTGAACATCTGTAATAAAATCTTTTGCCGATCCTTTGTTTTCTCGTGCCATGTACGCCTCTCTGCAGAGTGCATGCCTCCACGATTTACCGTGTTTTTGTACTGTATCTCGTTTAAAATGAGGGTTGCCGTTAACAAAGGCCGAGTTGCCTGCTTGTTTCTGTCCTCTGCAATAGAGAACTGCACTCCCGCGGGAGTACCGCGGGACCCAACGCAACAGGGTGCGGCGCGGGACAACTCTTGATTGTCGAGTGCGGGTGCGGGTGGGAAGAGACTCGTGTGTGTGTGCGGGATGCGGGAGAATAAAATGAT
>NW_015505369.1:174687-248015 GCF_001515645.1 Sinocyclocheilus grahami
TTTTTCAAATATTCTTGTCTTGTCTGTTTGAATTTTTCTGGATTTATAATTTAATACAAATGTATGATAAAAATGGTAATTGAATCAAGGCATACAACTTATTAAAATGTAAATTAAATAAAAATGTAGCAGTTCCTTTTATTTTTTGGCAAACAAAGTTTAATAACTGTTCAAATTAAAAGCTTTACTACTTCTACTTTGAGAAGTATTCTTCTGCACAATAGCAATAGAATTCAGTCACAGTTCACTTCAAGTTGACCCAGACTTTTATTTTGAAGGGTTCTGCATTGCAAGGCTTTAAATAAGAATGAACTAGGCCTGTTTGATCCCATCTCTTTCTGTTGTTCATAAAGAACAGTGATAGTAATACTTCTATGAATATGAATTAAATGTTACAGGTGAATGAAGTTCATTGTGCATTTATTGTGTTATAACAGAGCTTTATGAGATAGCGATTAACTGAGATGTCAGCTTTTAGTGATAATAAAGGAAGCGCTGCTCTCATTCTGCCATGCCAAACCATGCACGCAGCAGCCCATGCTTGCTTTTCTGTTAAAAATAACAGTGGTTTGTTAATGTTGATGCTTAGCCTAAATAACAAATATTTTATCGGGAGTGGGTTAGGGTTAGGGTTAGGGAGATGTTACAGAACCATTTCATGTAAATTTCTTCGATGTACTGAAAAAGTCGATATAGATTACTTTTATGCGGGCGGGAGCGGGACAAAACATGAATGTCGTGGGCGGGAGTGGGACCAGATAAGATATATTTCTGCGGGTGCGGGACTGAAAAATCCATCCCGCGCAGGTCTCTACTCTGCAGTACTTGCAGTACATTAAGTTGTCTTCAAAATGAGCCATGGGAATGTTTTCTGCCACTGTGGATTCAAATTGTATTTCCTACCATCAGTGGAGGATGAACCGTTATCGCCGCTTGGTCCCTCTTTTACGTTTTCGTCGCCCTCCTCTTCAATATCCTCCTCAGGATCGACTGTTTCTGTCATGCTCCGTCTTATGAAATAATTACTATTTGGCTTCATGATTCATGTATGTTCCGTGTCTATCTCTCACTATGCGCTACTGCGTTTAGGCAACCTCTCTGTTTTTTTTTTATGTGGCGCGTGGATCACGTGAGTTTTTTTTCCGAGACTGCATTATTACCGTTTTATTTGCTTGTTTTTTTTTGGTAAAAAATAAATAATTATTCGCACACGTGCAATTAAATAAATTTTCCAGTTTGCACACATCTATTTTTAGTCGCAAATGCGAGTGAAATGCTCGCACTGTCAAGCCCTGATTTGGAGAAAAACGTCACTCTTCGTGTGATATTAACTATACCAGATGATATTCATATAAAAGTCATACGGGGGCATTTTTGCCCTCTTATCTCGAATTTTAGGGGAATTCTAAATGCATTTTAATAGACTAAGTAACGCAGTGAAAGCGTGAACTCTAGATGCGCAGTAGTGTAACCTACATCTCAGTGTATGTGTGCGCTCTCTGGGTGTGTTTTTGTTTGGTTTTTGCAATATATTCGATAATGTCATATCGCATATCGTTTAAACAATTCTGATATTATCCTAGACAATACATATCGCACACCCCTAGAGAGGAGATGGTTCTTCTTTAGTGGCTCTAGTTGGTAGACTCACTGCTCATTTGCATAAGGTTAAAATTTGCATAAAGTTATTTCTGTACATTGGTTCTCTATACACTCTGACCTTTTCAGGCATGACGAGATAAAGCAAGTGATGATGTTTGTACTAACCAGCCACATCATTTGGTTAAGTGACAAGCAATAGGACTCATTGCTTCAAAAGCACACTCAATCAGCTGTATATTAAGCATCAAATATGTTCATCTTGGCTGCAGTTGTATTAAGTCACGCAGTGTTTTCACTTTCAGTTTGGAAAATTAGTTGTCAGCAAATTGTGATGTTTGACTAGATGTTTAAACTCCAGTCTGTTGTTATTCTGTGTCATTTGACGGCTTTCATATAAAGGTGATTTTGTCTTTGTAATATCTTACTGTATGCTTTAAACTTATTTCTGTACCTACAACACAGGATGCTACGGTGGCCGAGAAGTGCAAAACGAAGCACAATTCTGTAAACAAAATAACAGATTACAAACGCAAATGCAAGTCTAAAAAACTAAATAACAATTCAGAAAACACAACAACAATTCAGAAAACATTATAACAAGTCAGAAAACACAATGACAAATTCGAAAACAAAATAACAAGTCAGAAAACACAACGACAAATCCGAAAAACAAATTAACAAGTCAGAAAAAACAACGACAAATCGGACAAACCGGAAGAGGTAGGTATAGTTTGAGACAGCGCCATTGGTTTGGGATTACTCACCGCTGACTGGACGAGACATCTGTCAATCAACATATACAGGGAAGAACCAGCCGAAGAACAGCAGAGTCGTGGTAGAAAGTTCGGAGATGGTATTAAAGTAGCTCAGTTTAAATGTATTGTTTAATTGCCCTTACTATGGAATTAAAAATATGGGTGTCTATTTACATTTAGTTAAAGTGGCTGTAAATCC
This sequence comes from Sinocyclocheilus grahami, assembly GCF_001515645.1. Taxonomy (NCBI): domain Eukaryota; kingdom Metazoa; phylum Chordata; class Actinopteri; order Cypriniformes; family Cyprinidae; genus Sinocyclocheilus; species Sinocyclocheilus grahami. The sequence goes on from NW_015505369.1 coordinate 177,244, forward strand.
TCAGCTCCAGTGGCGCAGCTGGATAAGCGCGTGAAGTTAGCTTTTTGATGCGATCGACCCTGGTTCGATCCCGCCTTTTGCCGAACTTTTTTCCCTCCCTTTTCAAATCTCGTATCACCATCGTAAAGGCATTTATTTTCAATAAAAATTAAGGAAATAATCAAAAAGTTGAAAATAAAGTATCGGGTAGGTGTAGGGAGGACTTTATTGTGCCAATAAGGTGGCATCCATTTAATAATTCAAATTACAATTATAATTTACACTCAATACGTTATTATTGCATTCGTTTTTATAATGTACTACAATACTGAAGTGCAGATAATTGCCACTATTTGCAACAAGTAGTATACTTGATGGTAGAAATCCTGCTATTTTAACATAGTGTAAATAGGTATTTGCACTTAGTGTAAATAGCATATTGCTAAAAATACTGCTGTTTTCACTTAGTGTAAATAGAATCCATTGCTAATACGAGATTTGAAAAGGGAGGAAAAAAAAGTTTGGCAAAAGGCGGGATCGAACCCGGGGCGATCACGTCAAAAAGCCAATGGCACGCGCTTATCCATCTGCGCCACTGGAGCTGATGTTTTACAGCCACTTTTAACTAAATGTAAATAGACACCCCATATTTTTTATTCCATAGAAAGGACAATTCATACAATACATTTAAACTGAGCTACTTTAATACCATCTCCGAACTTTCTACCATGACTCTGCTGTTCTTCGGCTGGTTCTTCCCTGTATATGTTGATTGACAGATGTCTCGTCCAGTCAGTGGTGAGTAATCCCAAACCAATGGCGCTGTCTCAAACTATACCTACCTCTTCCGATTTGTCGTTGTGTTTTCTGATTTGTTAATTTGTTTTCGGATTTGTCGTTGTGTTTTCTGACTTGTTATAATGTTTTCTGAATCGTTGTTGCGCTTTCTGAATTATTTTGTTTTTTAGACTTGCATTTGCATTTGCGTTTGTAATTTGTTATTTTGTTTTCACAATTGTGATTTGTTTTGCACTTCACGGCCACCGTAGGATGCAGGTTATATTGGATCTGGATGCAAAGGTTATTTTACCCCATTACCTTGTTTACCTTCCTAGAAGCAATATCTGCTTTATGAGGAATGGATTGCGGAACATCAAAAACAAAGCTTGTCTTGTGTCTTCAAACAACCATAATACTATTTTGCAAAAGAATGTTTATGTGCCTGCTCAATGAATTATGGCTTTTGATGGGTTCCCATGCCTCGCTCTGAAACTGTGGGGACTGTGAGTCAGAAAACAGTACCACATTCATGGGAACCGCAAACATGTATCAAGCTTGCCTTTTTTTTTTCCTCAGTAGCTGTCGTGGTGTGTGCCTGTGGTTCATGTGTCTTATTTAACCCTTTTTAGCTTGCTTGAATTCCTTTCGCTCCTTCAAAATTGTTACAGTGAAATACAATATAAAAGCTTAAGGCTAAAAATGACCCAGAAGGAAAGAGGAAGATAAAGCATGTAATTTGCCCCAGGAGAGTTTCAGCCGTTGAGAGGAAATGCCTCGTTGTAGTCCATGATAGTCCAGACTGACCCTCTTCATTGAGCCCAGGTACTTCCTTTCCCATTCTCCGTTTTAAGGAAACCATTTATTTAGCTACATTTTTTATTTATAGAAACTAGACTTTTTGTTTAAAAAAAAAATAATTTGATTAGCATTTTCTCAGAAAATCCATTATCTTTTTCATCACAATGGTTCAAAGAGTTGTTCTTACAAGACAAATATTGCATCACAGTTCACCATTTTGCAACTCGGCGTGTTGGTGCAAGGCTGCAAGCGTGTTGTTGATCAGTTTTTAACTGTCAACTTGCCTTCTCCACAAAGCACAGCACAAAGAATGAACCCTTACAACTGGGGTGTTCATTGCTTTGATTTTAATCTTTGCTTTTCAGATTTAGTGCAGTGTACTGTACCGTTCAATTGATTCAGGAGACTTAATCAGCTCCATTGTCTTTATTCCTGTGCTTGCCCTATGGTCCCCCACTGCTCCTTGTAGACAATGACAGCGCAGTTGGATATTTCTAGTGAAAGCTAATGAGCTATGAAGCTGGACTTGTCTTTTGTGATATAGCGAGATAGGGCTGCACGATAAATAGAAATGGAATCGAAATCGCGATTCGACAGAAGCTGCGATTGTCATGCATACCTTTCAGTGAAGCACGGTTCTGTGATCAGCAGTAAATCTCCATCCAAAGGCCAGAGGGCGCTCTCGTGCTGAAACTCCAAATACGCCTCGCAGAAGAAACCCAAGAAATGCCTATAGCGGTAGCTGGATAAACAGAATATTTAACTGCTTTTATTGATTCAACGTGACTAATAAACACACGATTATGACAATATATGGTTTATCTGAGTTATTAATATTTTATTATTATTATTTTCATTAAAATAAAGTATACAGTGGTGCAAAAAAGTATTTAGTCAGCCACCAATTGTGCAAGTAGCGAGAGTGAGATTTGAGTATGAGGAGATCTACATGCATGTGATTAGTTTTATTAATCTGCTGTGCTTGTAGACCACAAACAATTCTCTCTTACTCTGCTGTTTTACTCTTAGCTTACAATTAATTTAAATTAAGAGTTTTGCCTGATGGGTGGTATAAAAGACACAAAAAAACAATGAAAGATTGACCAGAACGTCATATAGATTTGGGGGTCGGCTTTTCTGACTAGTTAGCAAGTACCTAGGAGTGCTGTATCCGCCATTCAGAACACCCTAGAAACTACTTAAAACACCTTAGCAAATACTGAGAAAGTTGTCAGGTGTGCCAACCCAAACACTTCTGGGCCATTGAAATGTAGCTGTTTCTGGCAAGTGTCCTGACTTTGATCTTGTACTATTCTAAGCAAGCAATCGCGTGCCATACGTCCTGACATCAGCTGCTTGAATCATACAGCAGTGTGGAAAGCAGTCTGCTTTGAAGTGCTTCTAGTGCTACCTGAAGCAGCCATAAAGCCGGAATGCTCTTTGTAATAAAGATCCCACCTCTTAAAGTTTGGAGTTGGTGTTTGTTTGAAAGCCAGTTACATTTCCAGGCTGTCTAAAAAGCCAGTTTGTTTCATAATGTAATGACGTAATTCAAAAAGTTGTTGAATTTATGTTCTTGAGCAGCCTCGGGTGGTGTTTTTCTGTGTGGAAGGCTTTCTTACATCTGTTGACATCTTTTCACACATGTAAGCCCAAGCCTCCTGCCAGGCTGTTAAAGACCCACAACAAGTCATCTGCCATGCGTCTCCTGCAACTGTAATTAATACAGTTCCCCTGAGCTAACGAAGGACTAGAAGGGCATTTTAGTAGTTTTGCATGTTAGTATATTTTTTTTATTAAAGAACACATGCATTTACTTTTTTACTTTCTATCCATTAAAGAATCCTCCAAATATAGTATTATGATTTCCACAAAAACATTAAACAGCACAACTGTTTTCAACATAGATAATAATAAAATATTTATTGTGCAGCAAATCAGAATATTATGATTTCTGTAGGATCATCTGACTCTGGAGTCTGGAGTAATGATGCTTTTACTCCAGTCAAACTTTTGAACATTAGTATATATTTCGTTATTTTTATATATTTGATCTTTTTTTACATGTAGGTTAAATGTTTTTTCCACTTTTTAAAGTTAATTATTTGATCAGTGCTGTCTGTGAGAGAAATCATTTAACATTGCCCTGGGTTTTCCAAAACGATTCTTGAGTAAACAATTTTTTACTCCATGTGTTGCCATTTAGGGTTTACTTTAGACATGGGAAGCCTACAATTAAAACATGTGAAAGAAATTTGATGAAACATTTAATATGTAACCTATATGATAGCAAGTGTGCACTCATATCATTTAAGTTGGTTAAATATAATTTCTGGAGGGTTTGGTTATTATAATTTTTTTTATTTGTATTTATTTATTTTTACTTTTTAAACCCACCCCTTTTTCTGATTTCAGTATTTATCAAACAGTTGATTGGATTCATTGATATGTTTCAACACATCAGATTTATGCTATTAAACTTGTCAAACATTACAAAGTTTATTTATGTAAATGCAAGACTTTCAAATTTAATGAGAACATTAGTTGAAACCTAAGCCATTGTTTTGAAACCGGGTATCAGGTTGTTTTCACCCAGTCGGAAACCAAAGAAAAAAGGATCAGATTTCGTGGTTAAATGGGAAATAATGTTCAGATTTGTCCAGTATGTCAATACTGAACAGTGATAGCCCTGAGAATCTTGGATACGCCTCAAACTTGCAAAACAAGCTCTAACTTGAGGTTGCAGATGACAGCAGGGTGATACAACTGTCTGGGGTTTGGTGTGGTCTTCAACCACACCTCGACACCTCCACACAAAACATCTCCTTCAGTTTCAGAGAAATTACAGCCCTGTTATAATAAACCTTTGTTGCAAGCCTGCAACCAGTGCAGACACCCTCATCATGACAGTGACGCTAGCAGAATTTTATCATTGTCCTTTTGCTGTGTTGCAGCTTCAGCAGCTGTCCGGATTTCCCAGAAAAACCCAAGTTGAGCAGAGTGAAAGATACGGACTCGTGAAATGGAGTCTGTACCTGAAGCAGGGCCCGTAACCAAAGCCAGATGTGTTTAAGGTGTGCGCTTAATGTGCTTTCCGTCAAGCACCATCACCCTGCCGCCCACTCCGGCTCCATTTCTCCACAAACCATTTAATTAAGCCGTGGCATAGTTTGACATGGTTGGATGGAGTGAGATTTCATTACATTGTCTGCATCCCTTTTTTCACCAAGGCCTTGGCTCAATTTGTCAAGGCCAAGCTTGTGTGCACGCCATGCCCCTTGGCCTGTCACTGAGATAAATCGTCTGCGAACGGAAAGGAATTGCTTAAAACGAACAAGTCCTTGGGCGAGACTCGAAAAAAACAACGTCTTGACATTGTGCTGAGCAAGTCCACTAGTAAAGAGCTTCGTCAATGTAAGGAGAATGATTAATTTTTAATTATCAATTATTGTCTATTAGGGGTGTGCGATATATATCGTCTGCTATAATATCGTAATTGTTGTTTTAACGATGTGCTATTTGACTATCGCGTATTTTGCAAAAAACATTCAAAACCCTACAGAGCGCACGCATACATTACGTGAAGTCTAGACTAGTGCTGGTGCGCATTTAGTGTGTTTTCTTTCACTGCATGATTCAGTCTATTCAAATGCATTTAGAATGATCACAAATTCAAGACATGATGGCAGAACATTTTTATTTATACCACTTCATATAGTTATTCAATTTCACAGTTAATTTCGCTGGTACCTGTGATCAGTGACAATAAAGGGCTCATTCATTCATTCATTCATTAAATGTAAGAATTTGACTCAAAAGATAATGGACACTTTTAGAAAAAATGGCTTTATAAAGGTAAAAATGCCCATAAAATGCAAAAATCAGTTTAAACTTATTGGAAAAGATTAATTTCTATCAGTATGAACTGACCACCACACAGAATATGAAGAATATTAAAAACATTAGGAGTCAGCTGTCTTCGGCAGTCCTTAAGGTACCAGCACAATAACACACTCAGCTAAACTCTTAAGAATTCACAACATTTTTTACAATAGTGCTCTCATTATAACGTTATGTCTATGGCAGTCGTAGTCATAGTTATTAATGTTCTGCATTTCAGTATTGAGCTGAAGATCACCAGTACAATGAAGCACTTTGATTGCGGGTTTTTAAAGAGGACATAACACACACAGTTTCTGCCATCTCATGTTAATCTAGAGTAGTTATAGAGTAGTATTACATCCTTCATATCTCCAAAGAGTCTTTAGTTTTATCAGATTTATAAAAGACAGATACAGCTGTACTGCTTCTCTCCGTAAACAGTCAAGCTCCTGGAGGCGTGCCTGGAAGAGTCACGAGCACTTGCAGCTTTTGCATAGCGATCGCCTGACAGCTGTGACAAAGACATAAGTAAAACGGGAACAACAACTTTATTGACTTAAATTAATTCTGGCTAACAAATTAACGAATGAAGCACATTGATGGGCGTGCTCTTGCTCTCGCTCTGGTTGACGTGTGAGCGTGCTCTTCCCATACAAGTGCCCATATAAGGAATTCCGCCCTTTATGATGTCGTACAGGGCCATACTCTGAAAAAATGATGGCATTTCGGCAAATGATGTGTTTGAGCCAGAAATACTCCGTCATACATCCAACTAGGTTTTTGAAACTTTGACCATGTTTAGCATGAGAATCCAACTCTCTAACAGTGTAAATATATCAGAATGCATGAAACAGGATTAAACTCATCAGATTTATCTCATATAGGATACACTTTGTTATTCATACTACATAACCTTAATATTGCAACTTATATCTGCAAAATATGACCTGAATGCACAAGTGAACGTCTCTGTGCTGCTCTGAATGTGTAACTTCTGGACGCGTTCTTCACATAACAATGTGCAGAAACATGGCAACTAAACTAAAAATTCACAGCGTTTTATTATAATAGTGTTCAAATTATAACGCTATATCAATGACAGTCCCAGTCATAGGTATTCATCTTCTATATTGTTGTTTGTGATGGCGCTGCACGCTGAAGAAAGGTGGGAATATTTAGGCACCTCACAATCTGATTCTGAAATGTGTACATTCTGATTCTGAAAAGATTATAGATCTAAATTTTTTTTTATTATTTATTTGTGTATTTCATTAAATTACTTGTAGTACTTTCTAAAATAATTACAAAGTAATTATAAATCAAAGCAAGTTGTTTATTTATACTGCATTCCAAACAGCATTAATGATTCATTTGTAGAGCATTTGGAAGGGAAAGCACTGAAATACTAGCAGGTGAAACTGCACGTTGTCAAGTAAAGTGCACATTTCTCACAGTGCATATCCTGTACAATGAAGCCTTTGATTTTCATTCATATTTATACATTTAGCAGATGCCCTCATCCAAAGCAACTTACAAAAGAGGAACAAAAGCAATTTGTCAAGGAAGGTGATTTGCCCTTGTGTTTTGCTTCAGTCATGAAACCTTATGCAAGCTTGTATACTTGGTTGATGGTTTTGTATGTGTGTTTGTGTGTGTGTGTATAAAATATGCACCAAAAAAACTAAGCTCAGAATGAGTTTAGAATTGTTCAATTTTCTCCCACCCTTAATTTTTATGCTTATTAGAATATCACAATTTTAGCTTAGCAGAATGCAGTGTGTTCAGGTTCACTTGTGAGGATGTGTTTCAGCTAGGATGCTGTCTTAGAAGGCAGTTGCATGTGTAAGCAGTGGACGGCAAGGAACTAGGGTTTGGTACATTGCAGTATTTCCTAACATTTGCCCTGTTATTTCCTCTCTAAAGACATTCAGGTGCAAGCATCTGCAAGCCCAGGTCTTTGTTTGTGTACTTTTGTGGCTTTTAAGGGGTTATGATTTCGTAAGTAAGTCTCTTGCAATAAAAGCAATTTGGTGTTACTGAGGGCCATCTAGCTTGTAATCAAACTGGGAGAATATCCAGTGGAATGTGAGACGGTCTGCATTTATAAGGAGATTGGATGTCATAATATTTTAATTGAAGCTTACGTGATTTGAAGCATGCAAAAGTGTTTGTGCATGGTCTGTTTCTCAAGTTACTCCCCTTAAACCTTACCAGGCTAATGCCATAACATTTAATTTGAAGCAAAGTGCTACACTCAAATTTTTATGTTCTCATATGATAAATCGATCCTGCTTGGTTTCGGAACTGCAGTTTTGGTTTATATAATATTACAGCAAATGAGCATTTGGATTGCAAATTAGCCCACTGACATTGGGCATTGCTTAAAGACCTGTTCGTATGAGATTGTTTTTGAAGAGAGGTCCCAGAAGAACAGGTGACCTCTGCGGAATGAACTCCATTAACAAGAATTTGCATTTACAAGCACACATAATGCGTACCCAAAATTTGTCATTACACAGTGCCTGGATGTTTTGGACTGAGTTCTGATTTGTATTCTTTCTGTTTTAAGGTCATGTGCTAATTTTATATATCGGTTAACTAAAGGGCAAACTTTTTATGAATCACAACGTTAATGTTTTTTACTTTTATGTTTGGGGTAATTAAGAACTCCTTTTACAAGAAAAACTATTTATGCTTGTATTTGCATATCCCTTTTTCTTTTCCTTTTTTTTTTAATAACTCAATATCTCTAGTGGTGTTGTTGTTTTGAAATGCAAAAAATTCAAAATGCCATGCTGCTCTTTTATTACTCTCAAAGTTCTTCAAGATGATTTTCATATCCACATGAATGGTAATGATACTTAATAAATAGTCATGAGCTTTCTTATAAAATACTGCAGTGAACTTCATGAATTCCTTGAGAATGCAGTATAATTCAGAAGCAAATGTTCTGTATAAGTGCACCGTTTTTTAAAGAAATATCATCTTAATGGCCAATTTTGGGTACCGTATTTAAAACACAAGGTCAGTTTCTTAAAGGGGTCCTATTATGCTCTTTTACAAAGTCTTGATTTTGTTTTGGGGGTGTACCAGAACATGCTCTTATGCTTGGTGGTTCAAAAAACACATTATTTTTCACATAATTTACATTATTAAAATACCTTTCTCCCCAGCCTGCCACAAACTGCTCGATTAGTTCTGGCTTTGATGAAGATCTGCCTTCCGAAAAACAAAATGTGTTGTGATTGGTTAGCTGTCCCAGTGCGTTGTGATTGGCGAACAGCTTAGACGGTGTTTCAGTACTGCCACGCCCCTTGCTCCGTCTTTCAACAAAAGCTTTTGGCGAATCCGGCACTACTCACTCGTGTTGTGGAAGCTGTCCTCAGTAAAATGCGCAGCACACAATAGCAAATTGGGGTTATAATGTCAGGAACAGAGTTAAAAAATAAATTGCAACCACTGTTTCCTGACATCATCTGCTTTCGGAAGCCCAAACAAAGACGTTGGCACGGAGGTGAAAAAAAACACACCGGACGAGAAGCACAGCGTCGCGCCACGTCTTTAAAATTCAAATACATAATTTTCTGTGAGTGTAGGCATACCGGCAGCGGCGTTCGGCATTTGTCTTTAGCGCCCAGCTACGTCATGTTATACTTGTAATTGTTCTAGACCAGCGGTTCTCAATTCCAGTCCTCGCGTGCCCAGTTCTTGGAAAAGGGATTTAAAAAAAAACAAAATATCTCCCTTGGGAGTGGACTTTGAGATTTGTAACTTTCTAGATCTTTTTTATGCCCAAACATACACACTACACACTGACTAAAATTAAAAAAGTGAAAAAGCATAATAGGACCCCTTTAAATAAAACACTTACTTTACACAGTATTCACAGATTTCATTCAAATATAAAATGTGTAATATCCATTGGCAAGGCTTTAGGTAAGCCTTGGATCTAGCGCTGGTATAAATGACCACAACTGTCGAGATGCACCATGAGTTAACTTAAAGTTATAAAATCACTCATGTTAGATGAATCCTACAGCACTTTCAGTTTGGTGTCATTATTCTTCATTCTACATGTGAAATCAGTGAATGCAGTTGTGTGTTGTTTTTTCCCCCCTGAACTTGATCCTTTTCAGTGGTTCCATTTAAGTAACTCCTCGTAATTACCTTGAAATCAAGGCCACTGGTTAAGCTGCTGAAGGTTGGCAAGTTTTTAATTTTGGTTGTAATAGTTTTGCAAGCACATAAAACAAATTGAAATGAATGTACTGTGTACTGCGTCACAGTCATCTTACGTTGCCCATTCTGAGATGGTCTGGATTTTTGCCAGTGCACTTGAATTAATAGGCAATTTTTGTTTACATTAGCCAGGGAGTGACAATACTGAGTAAGGGCTGCACAAACAAAATGTTTTTGATCTGCTAAATAATGATGTCTATAAAAACTCATTGTTTTTTTTTTTGAGTGTGGGGTTTAATTTGTTTTGTAGTGGAGAGTGGTCTGAAATGCAATCACTCATCTGTTATTCTAATGGAGGAAGACTGACCAGAGGAGATAACAAACTCCGGTGGATGGGAGGAGGAGTTCCTGGGTGTTCACTGTCTTCGGATGCCTGCAGCAAATATGGAAGTAATGAATCCTAATAATAGTAATTGAATATTGACAGTCTGCTGTGCTCTTGCATTCAGTGATCAGCAATGTTGAGGTGGCGAAACAGCGAAAAGCACTTATTTTGTTCTTTTAAAGTTGTTTACTAATGAATAGGATAGACAGTAATTGTATGTAGTCAGGAAGTGGTTCAATATCAACAATAAGTTGTTCCTTCATCTTAATTCATTTGGGAATTTTTTGTCTGCATTTCATTTTTCCATCCATTTTGTTTTCAATATTGAGTCTTAATACGCTGTATGGTCCAGCTAATTAAGAAATAATTGTTTGTCCTGGTCCAATTTTCTTTTTCATTTGAGATTGTAATTGGCTTCTCGATGCAAAATTAATTTTTTTAAACCGTTAAACAACAATGCTTTTATGTTGTCACGAAACAAAAGAGAAGTAATCATCTATCTAATCAAGATGATGTATGTTATGATTTTAATTATATTCTTATTCTTATTACCTGTTTTACTAGAATAATTACAAGCTTTTAGGCCAGTTGAGCAAATATTTTCGTTGTTTCCATGTTATATAATGATTTGCTATTGTTAATTGGTATTGCATATATTATGTAGATATCACATCAGACATTTGATCACTATAGATCTGTCTCTGTCTGTCTGTCGATCTGGTCTGGTCGGTCTGTCGTTTCTAACTCCAAGTTTGGGAAAATTATTCCAGCAGCTTTGGCTTGGCTTGCCGTTCCTCAGTTTTGGAGTTTTGAATTCCTTCTTGGAGATTTCTCTTTGCATCCAGAGCACTGATATTGTGCTTGGAACAAATTGCTACCCGCTGTTTGTTTTCGAAGACAAGGCTGGGTCTGAGGCTCGCTCTCCAGACCTATTAATCTTTCTCTACAGCAGAAATGATCAACAGAAACCATCTATTAACAGCACAGTATGGAGTCATGCAACACGGACTGGCCACCTGCAGGACATTTATCTACTTGTCTCGGCAAAATCCATTTGATAACGCTAGTGTCTTTGTGATGACACCAGCGACAACGACATTGCTCCTTTCTGGATTGCAAATCCTTGTGGCCGTATGGCGGATCTACCGGTTTTCTGCTTATCAAATCAATCATCTTGCCTTATGCTCACACTGGCTCTGAGGGAGTCAAAATGATCAAAATGCAAATGCTCACCATGTTATTTTTTAGCGTCTTGTACAATGCATCAGTACAATGCAGCATCACTGTTTTAGTTTAAGAAGAGTTTATTATTTAGTATTTAATAATAGTTATTTTAATACTGTGTCTTGAGACCCTTCTGTTCTATTTCATCAGTTGCATCCCATCTAGCCATGTCCTATGTGAACGCCCCCAATCATCTCCAAATGTGTTGAAGCACTGTTGGTGTCCCAACTCTGACACTGCCAAACCATTATTACTTGTGTGACATATCCAGTTATGTAATGTATTGTGTTTCCATAATCAGTCAATTCTGTCTCTTCTGAGGAGGCTGTTTAAGTCCATCACTGTTCAGGCCTATGCAGTACTGCTCCTTATGTTTTTCTGTGTTAGTTCCATAGGGACTTCAGCAACCTTGAAATAAGGTTAAAGCTTCAATACCAGCTGAATAATAAGCCAGTTGAATAGTTAGCTATCATAAGTATTTCTCACCAGCACACTTTGCAGTTATAAGACATTTCAACCTGCTCATTTAAATAGTTCCGAAAAAATAAAAAATCAGTCATCATTTACCCTCATGTCATTCTAAACTTGTTTGACGTTCTTTCTTATGTGGAACACAAAAAATATAGATTTTGAAAAATGTCTTTTTTTTTTTTTTTTTTTACTCATATGATGAAAAACAATGGACCCCAATGATTTTCATGGACATCAAGAATTGAACAGTTCTTAAATATCTCCTGTCGTGTTTGCAGGAATGAAACGACATGAGATGAGTGTGGAGGGTGGAACACCTTTTCAGATTTTTTGTTTGGTTCATGTGACTTTAACGAAAGTCTGATTGACTGCTTGAGTTGAATCTCAAATGAAGATGCCCTTTCTCTCACTGTCTGGCCAAAAACAAAAGATTCATTTGGTTCATGTTCTAGGTAATTTGAAAGGATTGCGAACTATTTCAAATGTTCACCTCTGCAGTAGCGCCATCTGGGAGAAGATTTATTTTAAATTCAGTAAAATGTATTCAGCTCAAGGGTAAGTTCGCCAGGGAACACTTGACCGCAGCGTCTCAGACAGGTTATAATTGGAGAGCTGCAGAAGGCCAGATTCACTCGCGTACACATCTTGTTGAATCGTCGGGATCACGGCCAGACGTCTTCCTTTGGATCTTCTGCAGCTTTGGTCCACGGCACCAAACCACGCGGCATGCAATTATGGCCATGTGGAAATAGCTGAGCTATGTTTCGTCTGGGAGATTCTGCAACACAACACAGCCGAACTCTTCTATAGCATTGTATTCACTTCAACAAAAGCTGCTAGTAACAGCTGCACTGCAATGGGAAATGCACCGTTTTGCACTTTTTAAGGGTAGTGTTTTGTTTGAGGAAACACTTGGATGTTTGTGAACCATCGGAGCCCAATGTCAGGCAAATACACGGTGTGAGATGCTTAATGGAGCTGGGCGGTGAACTGTTTAGTATGCTGTCTAATAGTTAACAGGAGAGCATTTATCTTGTGTAACCCTGACGGTAGTGCTTAAAGCAGCTCCACGGGCTGATGTTTATTTATTAGATCCCGCAACGTGATATTAGTTGCTCATACAGGGATCATAATGGAGTCCATGTGACTCGTTTTTATGAACTTCAAAGAGTTTTCCGTGGCCTCTCATGCTGTCATATCATCACCAGTCAGCAGTGCGGCCCTGTTGACCTGCGGCCTCAGAACTGTCGCCATGGTGACCGTCTGACCTTCCTGAGCCGCTACCAAAGTTGGGAGTGGAAGTGGCCTCCAGGGAGGGAATGGAATGTTCTGTATTAGAACTGAACGGAGCGGCACGGCGCAGCCTAATCACAGAACACTACAAGATCATACATGTATCTGGGACGACTCAAGGCTGTGCTTATTTTTACTGCACACAGATATTTTTATATTGCTGATATGGTAGAAATCACTATGAACACCTAATAGAAAGGCTCAAATGAAGGTCTGAGCGAAATATTGCTATTTATAGTGATGATGAATGGTGCCGTTTGTTTTTAGTGTTTTCATTGTTTAGCCACATATTTGTTAAACACCCATTTGCAAAGCTGCTTTAATCACTCAAACAGTACAAAATGTGCAGTAGCTACTGTGTGAAGGAGGGGGAGAAAATTGATGTCAATAAGGATAAAGAAAGTGAAGGAAATGAGGGATGTTTGTGAGACTTCCACTGACTAAATACTTCCCATAACTTTTCTGTGATGTCATAATCAAACAAAGATGCATCAGTTAGTTGTTACTGTAATTTACTTAATTGTGTTGTTTTTCTGCCACTGATGCTTCTACTATTATTTATTTATTTCATTGATACTAGTGTTCAAAAGTTTGGGATCATTTTTAAAAGGAATTAATTTTATTCAGAAAGGATGCATTAAATTGTCAAATTATTTCTTTTTTTAATACTTTCTATTCATCATAGAAGTAGAAGAAATATTTCTTGAGCTGCAAATAAGCATATTTGAATGATTTCTGAAGGATCATGTGACACTGTAGACTGATTTGCTTCACATAAAACACATTAAAAAAAATATGAAGAGAAAACAATTATTGTAGATTGTAATCTTTAATAATCACAATATTACTGTTTTTTTACTGTGTTCTTGATCATATAAATACAGCCTTGATGAGAAAAGATTTTTCAAAAACATTAAACAAATCTTACCAACCTCAAACTTTTTGAGTTTGAAATATAGGTGTATACTGTATAACTGTGTTGCATGTTCTTATGTTTCATAAAATGGATGGCTTTGCCCATATGACCTTGAACCAGCCCAGTTATGCAGGAAAACTTTCCTAAGGTTGGCTTGTCTTCAAGTGTCTGATGTTTTTTTTTCTTTTTACGTTACGATACGTGACATACTTAAGCATTAAAGTTTAAATATTTCACTCAGATGTAATTTTTTCTTTTATTAATGCAGTTATTTTATTGAACAATTTGCATTGTCAAGCAACACCCCTTAAATGTGGTAAATCACTGTTGCACAAGATTGTCCACCTCCCTTTCCCCCCAAGTTTTTAAATTATCCAGTGGAACCCTTTTAATTATTCACCATGGAGAACTCTTTTGACAGACCTCAAAATTGTTCTGACCCAATTTGCAGTCTTTTTAAAGCTTTTTTTTTCCCTCAGTAATTTCTCATGAGAATTGACACTTCAATGTCAAGTCATTTTTTCCTTCTCATGTTGGCAAGTAATTGAACCTGTGTGATCTTCTCAAACTCGCCTCATCGTCTTGTCACAGTTTGGCAGTTGTATATAGTAACCAATTTTTTTTTTATTATTATTTGATGTTTTTCTTATTTGGTCCACCTCCAGCCTCATAGATGGCTGTGGTGTTTATGAAATGCTGACACATTAGTCTCAAGAGTAGTTCTGCTGAGTTGTTGAATGGCGTTGCTGGAATCAAGAGCATTTCTTCCACATTGACGAGATGTGTTCATGGGCGAGTAGCCAGGTTACATTCCCGAGGTCAGAGGAGGTTTGATTTATGCTAAATGTTCTGCCGAGTGTTTCATTGTGTGACTTTATCGGGTGCAAGTTGTTAAGATCCTTGCTTCAAAATTCACTTCAAGTGAACTGATATTGTTGTGGCATGTTATTTAGATTTCCTAAATAATTTAAAGGAATTGAATGCAATAATGTGTTAATAGTTTCCAATTCATCACAAATAAACATTTTAACCCATTTACTGTGCTGAAAATCGTCTTAGTAGTGGTCGTTGTTGTAGCATATTTAGTTTTCAAAATAATTTAAAAGAGTTGACTGTGATAATATGTTAACAGTGTTTGTATAATCGCAAATAAACATTTTAATGTGAGATGCATTATAAATATAGACCAGTACCTTTAATTTTCATGTTATAACAAATAATGGACCAATGTTGTACATCACTTAAAGGGATAGTTCACCCAAAAATTTTAATTTGATGTTCAAACATTAAATTTTCATTTTTGGGAGAACTATCCCTTGAAATATTGTAAAAAGTGTTTGTCTATGTTGTCGTGCCGTGTCGTAAGTGAATTTAGGCATCACAACATTATAATGTACAGTATTAACTAAGATATTTAGTTATCCATATTTTTATGCATAACTGTTATAGAGGTTTAAAATATTTGACATAATTTTGCACTACCCTATACTATAATATAGTAAATGTTTAACCCAACTTTCTGGGCTGTAACCCAACCGCTGGGTCAGAAACAACCCAATCGCTGGGTTTGTCCATATTTTACCCAGTGCTGGGTTGTATTTAACCCAGCATTTTTTAGAATGCATTGATGGTCATTGACTTGATGGTGAGCCGACTGTATCATGCTGTACCTGGACTTGCGTGAGGATAGAAGAGTCACATTGTTGAATTTATGGCAGCGGTTAAAAGAAACAATTAGCTTCAGGCATGCCCGATCGCAAGCTGCCAGCAGTTTATCGTTCAATAGAACATGATTTCCAGCCAGGTGAAGTAGCATCTGCTAGTTTTTCCATTGTAGCAAATCACCAGGTTTGTGTTGTTGCACCTCTTCATTGTTTTCTAATAAAACTCTAAAACTCTGACACTGAGTGAGCCAATGTAATTTTAAATCGATTTTAATAACACTACACCAGGCTCCATGGGAACTGCATGCTGGAACTTTGTGTGCCATCTGGAGTAGGTGTGTATGTCTTCTCTTACTCACTCCTTTTTTTTTTTTTTTGAGTCATATTGTGGTTTGAGCATACATAATCAAATGCGTGAGAGAGACTTATTATTCAGCGAGTGGTCCTAACATCTGACGGTCTGGCCTTTGCAGACACTAGTCTGTTGTGGTTTAACGTCACATACTCCAGTGTTTTTTTTCCCTTTGTCATTCTCCTCCCTGTGTGCTGAAAAACCAAGTGATGACTGACATGTCAAAACAAGGCCTACACAGTATTGAATAGTAGTGTGTTTGGGTATAATTTGTTCCTCTATAAAAGGCTCCACTGACCATTTTGGTTGAGGAGAGTTCTGCTTTTTATCATATTTAATGTTCCTAAAGATAGTTGTTATGTGACAAATATCCCCTACGTATCCTGTTAACTTTTGCACCGTTTTGTGTGTGTGTGTGTGTATTTTATATATATATATATATTGCATTTACAAAAATCTCTTTGAAAAAACGATATTTTCTTAATTATTAATAATTTACATAAATCAAATACATAAGTAAACATAACATTACATAAATAAAATAAATACATAAATCTGAATCTGTTGACTTTGGGCATTTAATTGAACTCTTGATTCTGCCAGGTTTTAAATTTTAAAGTATTTTTGCTGTCAGCTAACACATTTTATACTGTACATCAGTGTTACTCATTGCGCTCCTCGCCAAGCTTTACTTTGTGGCGCACATGGCAGTAAATAATACAATGATATGATCATGCAGTCAATACAGATATTTCATAAAAACATTAAAAACAAGCAGGGCTATAACATAACCCATTAAAAAACTCACACCATGTCTACACCGGACACAAGTGGCGCGATCCGACAAAAGACAATAAAGTGATGTTGTCTACACTGGATGCGGCACCAAGCGATGCGACACAATCCCCATCAGTAAACTGATGCCTCTGTACTGACACTGCGTTCAAATGATTTGCAACTGTCGCTTTGTCGCGTCAAGTGTAGACAGACTTTTAGCGCAGCAGGGCACGGCACGACAGCTGTCGCGTCCAGTGTAGACACGGTCAGACAGTGTCTGCTCTATTACAAATAATTTATATTTAAAAAAAAAAAATTTACTAAAACAGCGGCATTACAAGATGGAAATGTAGACTAGAAAAGAGATTTACACTTGCTCTGTCCTACGTCCTTGACACTGACTCACTGCGGAGTTGCCAGTTTTAATCTTAACAGGTATTAATGGCGAATGTGCACTTGGATGGTTAGATACACGATGGGCTAGTATAAAAAAATTAAATAACTTAAGGTCTTTCCAGCATTAAGGTAATCCTGCTTTCTTTTTTTTATAATCTTTAATTGTAATTAAGAATTTAATTGTCTCAGTTACAAATTTGACTGGTAAATGATAAAGAATGATAGCCCCTTTTGTATTGCATTGGATTGCATATGACAGATTGTTAAAAAGACATTATACTATTTATGACTGGATGTAACTCTTGATACTTCGCGGTAAAAGTGGCTCTCCGATTGACTTTGCCCTATCAGTGCGGCTCCCATGAAAAAAATAGTGAAGACCACTGCTGTACATTATGATTTTGTGACGTTTGAGTTCATTTAAGCACCACGGTTGACACATTGATTTATAGCTTTTAGTGTTTTTATATTTTTAGAAAAATCTCAATTTAAAAAATATTTTAATATTGACCATTCATCGGCTATCAACTGTAACATGAAATTAACTAGCCTATCACCTTATCAGTATCTGTAAGAATTTTAATAACCGCTCGTGTTCTGACACTCTTTAAATCTATGAAAATTACCTTCCTGCTTTTTTATGTAACATATGAAGTAGTCAATGTCACATCAGCATTTTTCATGAGTGCTGGTTTAAATGCCAAAAGAGTATGGCACTAATCTTTACTGTAATTTGCCATGTTTAGTATGGGGTATGAGAGAGTTACTTGTATTTTTCAGTAAGGGTGATGTTTGCAGACATTCTGACCATAATATAATTAAAATAACATGGCAAGATTAAAAGATTAAACACAGAATCAGAAAAACTATTTAAAATTTGGAAACTGGGGTCATTATATTGTCCCATGCCAGTGATTTCATGATTTCATATTATAGGTACCCAGCCATCCCAAAACACAAGTTATCATACTTCAACCGCAGCTTTGCCTTTTTTCCCTCCCTTTCATGTTTCTTCAGATCTGCATTGCATTAATGTTCTCCAGCCATGCTGTATCCTCTGTCCTGCATCTCGTTTCGATGTGGGTATGTACGTTTTAGATGTCACTATGGCGTCCTAAATCAATGACTGATTTTGACATCCATAAAGAAATCCCCTGACATTTATTGGCATATACCAAGTCTAGTCTCTTGTAGGGAATAGATTGATCCCAGGATCTTTCAGCTGGCTCACGGCTCAGAGGATACAGTAATGTGTTTTTACAAGGGAAAATCTGTCTTTTTCATGGCTTTCCAATGCTGCCACAGAAATAGTCATAGAAATAGAAGTAAGCCCTGTTCCAAACTCTAGTGATCCGTTTACAGATGCCATTCCAAGGCAGCATTGAAACTGAATTGGTGTGACTGATTTGAAATGTTCTTTATAGGTAGCATCTCAAATACACCTTCGCAGGGCACTACAAATGAAGGAAAACCATGTCAGTCATGTTGTAGCAATGTAGGCATTCATTGAACTTGTCTCAGTGCATTCTGGGATTGCCTTCTCTGGGATTTCGGACATAATTGTATCTCCTTTTCAAACACTACAATTTAGTTTCTCAGAAGGTAGCATTTAACAGACTTTATGATGAGCGCACACCTATGAGGCCTTAAAATACTGTCTAGGTCAGGGGTGTTCAGACCTGTTCCTGGAGGGCCACTGTCAACTAACTAGGTTTTGGAATAGAGTTGCAGACTTTGCTAACTTTTTACACTAGAGTTCAAAAGTTTGGAACCAGATTTTTTTTAGACGAAAAATGATACTACAGCAAAGGGAGCCATTAAATTGATCAAAAGTGACGGTGAAGACATTTATAATGTTACAAAAGTTTTCTGTTTCAAAGAAATGCTTTATTTTAATGTTCATCAAAGAATTCTTAAAATAAACAATGATTTCCACAAAACTATTAAGCAGCACAACAGTTTTCAACATTCATAATAATAAGAAATGTTTGACATGTGGGTATGTACGTTTTAGATGTCACTATGGCGTCCTAAATCAATGACTGATTTTGACATCCATAAAGAAATCCCCTGACATTTATTGGCATATACCAAGTCTAGTCTCTTGTAGGGAATAGATTGATCCCAGGATCTTTCAGCTGGCTCACGGCTCAGAGGATACAGTAATGTGTTTTTACAAGGGAAAATCTGTCTTTTTCATGGCTTTCCAATGCTGCCACAGAAATAGTCATAGAAATAGAAGTAAGCCCTGTTCCAAACTCTAGTGATCCGTTTACAGATGCCATTCCAAGGCAGCATTGAAACTGAATTGGTGTGACTGATTTGAAATGTTCTTTATAGGTAGCATCTCAAATACACCTTCGCAGGGCACTACAAATGAAGGAAAACCATGTCAGTCATGTTGTAGCAATGTAGGCATTCATTGAACTTGTCTCAGTGCATTCTGGGATTGCCTTCTCTGGGATTTCGGACATAATTGTATCTCCTTTTCAAACACTACAATTTAGTTTCTCAGAAGGTAGCATTTAACAGACTTTATGATGAGCGCACACCTATGAGGCCTTAAAATACTGTCTAGGTCAGGGGTGTTCAGACCTGTTCCTGGAGGGCCACTGTCAACTAACTAGGTTTTGGAATAGAGTTGCAGACTTTGCTAACTTTTTACACTGCAGTTCAAAAGTTTGGAACCAGATTTTTTTTAGACGAAAAATGATACTACAGCAAAGGGAGCCATTAAATTGATCAAAAGTGACGGTGAAGACATTTATAATGTTACAAAAGTTTTCTGTTTCAAAGAAATGCTTTATTTTAATGTTCATCAAAGAATTCTTAAAATAAACAATGATTTCCACAAAACTATTAAGCAGCACAACAGTTTTCAACATTCATAATAATAAGAAATGTTTGACATGTGACACTGAAACCTGGAGTAATGCCTGCTGAAAATTCAGATTTGCATCACTGGAATAAATAAAAATTTAAAATATATTAAAATATGAAAGTTATTTTCAATTGTAATTATATTTTACAATAGTTTAGTTGCTGACTTTACCACTCCGTTCTCGCTCATGGTCTGATGGATAGCATCCCAGTACCCCTACAGTTTCCCTGTACGGGCCTTTTTTAACAGCGCTCCCCTAAAAGTCTCGCTGACGGCGAGGAAGCATTATGTGGGGCTCCTTTGACCAAACCTAAAATGGAGGTTGAGTTTATAGATGCCAAGCAATTTTAATGCCTCAGAAGTTACTGTATATGCCATTTATTTGTAAGACCTATCCTGGAAATGGTTTGTTCTGTGCTGTGGCATGAAATGGAAAGGTCTGTGCATAAATGTTTATGAATGGCAATATATGGCTGCTTCCATTTCAACAAACTTAAGTGCTATAAGACAGCCTTTTCTCACAACAAAGACAAGCGGAATTTGAAGTTGGTACTAACCAAAGTCAATGTTGGCCAGATTGTTAAAGAGAGGTGTGGTATTACATTCATATCTAGTGATTGGATTTTCAATTGGACCCATGAAAGCAGTCAATAAAACTGGCAAAACTGTCTGCTTGACAACACTGCACAACTAAAACATAATTTTGAGAGCACTTTCCATGAGGGAATTGTGACTTTCAGTGGCTTAATATCATTGGCGTCTCACACAAAAAAAAGAAAAGCAGTCTTGTTTGCCTAATGGGATTTTAATTAAAAGCCATTATTGCATTTTTAACACTTCATAAAGGGGAGCTTCAGTACCTTAGTCAGGATAGGAAGTGTTTTTTTTTTTTTTTTTTTTCATGAGCAATTATGCCATTTTTCTCATTATTTGATGTGGTTCTTGAAATGCTTTCTTTATATTGCAGGTGATGCATGCAAATCTGTGATGATTTGCTTTTCTTCAAATATAAATATATGCTTTACTGTTCTTGGCTGTTCAATGGGAACTTTTCAGAGACCACAAATTAAACTTGCTACTTCCTGTTATGGGTGTAGTCCTGTATCTGGAGATTTAAATGTGTAAAACGCACTCAAAATCTTAGTGACATTTAAGGGAATGGTTCACACCAATGCACTTTTAGACACTTACATGTTGTTTCAAACCCAAATTTTCTATTTCTTTCTTTCCAGAAACGCAAGGGTGAATTTTGAAGAATATTCTGTCTACTCTTATAATATAAGTAAATGAAGACAGGAGCTGCCAGATACACAAATCACAAAACCATGTCTTAAGAAAGCTTTAAATATTGTGCACAGCACACTGTAGGAGCTATTTTTTATCACACTTTAATAGTGCTTTTTTGTCATTTTGTTGAGTGACAGCTCCAGTCCCCTTTCGCTTTCACTGTATTGAAAAAAGTAGCCTGGATATTCTTCAGCAAATCCTGCTCTGTCTCTAAAGTAAAAAAAAAATTGTCAAATGTTATTGCTTTTGGTGTTCCACTAAAGGGAATGTCATATGGGTTTGAAACTACATGAGGGTGAGTGAATCATCACACAGTTTTCATTTCTGGGTGAATTATTCCTTCAAGATCTTTTTCAGTTTAGTAAGGAACACAGTTTAGGTTTTTATTTGCAGACACAAGGATCCTTTTTTGCCCTATAGCACTGGTTCGTCTCGTTTTCATCAAGGCTCTCTTCTCAATTAGACTTCACCTACTGTTGTTTTAGTCTTAGAACGAAGTCACCCCAAACCCAAAATTGAAATAATTTTTAATAACAGTAAACAGTATCTAAACAAACATGTATAAAGGTGAGATTGATGAGAAATTGAAATGGATTTACTCCAAGTTTAGTGATGTAAAGCGGTTGGATACTGTTGCGTTGACGTCTTCAGTGGCGTCATTATGTGGTTCTGTAATGAGGCCAGGTTTGACGTTAAGCCTTTTCAGGTAGCACATTAGCTACCGCGGAGCGTCACGTCTCTTTGTTACACACAGGGAAATTCTTTGGTGTACGTGCTAATTTGTTGTTCCATACATTGCATTGCATTATGTCACAAACTTAACACGTTTATTTATTTATTTTCTGACCAATCAGTCATTTAATTTTTTTATTTATTTTTGATGAGTACATTCACCATAGGAAATCACCATGGGAATGCAATGCAATTTATTTGAACATTGAATTAATTCAGTGAGTACGGCTCATCTTGAATATTATGCCACGGTAGACATGAAAGCAGTTGCTAAAGCATGGAAAATGTGATGTCAGCTCACTTGACAGTGCAACATGGATATTACTTCTCTGGAAAGGTTATTGCTCTGTCTGTTTTTGCCGTTACTAAACTTGAGATGTCAAATTCATTGCCTACCATGGGCTGTCTCAGCAGGGTTGTGGTTAGCACATTAGCTACCGCGGAGCGTCACGTCTCTTTGTTACACACAGGGAAATTCTTTGGTGTACGTGCTAATTTGTTGTTCCATACATTGCATTGCATTATGTCACAAACTTAACACGTTTATTTATTTTCTGACCAATCAGTCATTTAATTTTTTTATTTATTTTTGATGAGTACATTCACCATAGGAAATCACCATGGGAATGCAATGCAATTTATTTGAACATTGAATTAATTCAGTGAGTACGGCTCATCTTGAATATTATGCCACGGTAGACATGAAAGCAGTTGCTAAAGCATGGAAAATGTGATGTCAGCTCACTTGACAGTGCAACATGGATATTACTTCTCTGGAAAGGTTATTGCTCTGTCTGTTTTTGCCGTTACTAAACTTGAGATGTCAAATTCATTGCCTACCATGGGCTGTTTCTATAGTAACCATGGGTAGCCAGGTATGAATATTTATTTTTTTTGCTCCTCATCTTCTGTCAATGCCCTCTCTATCTTTTTTTCCCCGCAGGACATTTTTTCCCAAAATTTCTCTTTAATAATGCATGAGCTGAAGGAGACCTGTTATGTTTGGAGAGCTCGAGTTTGTTTTTCAGGCGTAATTGATTAACCAGCTACTAACCTGCATGCATTGGTTTCCAAAAGTTGAAATACTCATGCTTTTGCTTCACCTCTTATACAACTTAAAAAATTATAGAAGAAGCTTAAGTCCTTCTAAATTGCACAGTAGCCTTAAATTATCCACTGTGGGAACAACGTTCAAATCAAATCTCGGACCCGTTTCCGAAAAGTTGCTCTTTACTAGCCTTTTTTGTGCCAATGCATTCCATAGACTCAGGCAACCCACATCTTCCCCTAAATGCTTCCTTCACAGGCTTAGATATTATAATTTTTTTCTTTTGGCAGCTGTGGGAGTTTTCTTCTTAGTTCATCTCTAGGGAAGGTACTGTGCAGCTGGAACCTCGTCTTTTGCCCATCTTCATAAATCTGAATAAAACTTGCAGATGACCTCGGCAGAAAGAAAAATGATGATAATCTTACGACGATGTGCGGACTGGGAGATGCTCTTCACCGGAGTATCTTGATTCATGGCTCAACCCATGCTTGCTGCACCTGGATGGTAGAAGCACGTCCTTAATGTACCATGTTCACGTACACCTGGACCGGGATCTGCTGGGACTATTGGACTATTTGTGCGGTCTAATTTCTTCTAAATGTTGTTTGGAAGGTTGGTGGACTCCAAGCACAGGCTGCAATGCTGATTGATGATTGTGGTGATTCATCAATCCCCGGCTGAGAATAGACAGAGCAGGAATGAGACTCAAAATAAGTTAGAGAAAGCGGAAAAGAGAACATTATGAGTTATGATAAGAAATGAAGACCTAGTGGTATGAAGGAATAGGAGAAATGGCAGATATCGAAATGAGTGTGTTTTAAAAAGTCAATAAGAAGAGACCACAATTGTGTAGTTGTTTGAGGATAGATTTGGTATATACAGGTGCATCTCAATAAATTAGAATGTCATGGAAAAGTTCATTTATTTCAGTGATTGAACTCAAATTGTGAAACTTGTGTATTAAATAAATTCAATGCACACAGACTGAAGTAGTTTAAGTCTTTGGTTCTTTTAAGTGTGATGATTTTGGCTCACATTTAACAAAAACCCACCAATTCACTATCTCAACAAATTAGAATACTTCATAAGACCAATAAAAAAACATTTTTAGTGAATTGTTGGCCTTCTGGAAAGTATGTTCATTTACTGTACATGTACTCAATACTTGGTAGGGGCTCCTTTTGCTTTAATTACTGCCTCAATTCGGCGTGGCATGGAGGTGATCAGTTTGAAAACACTGCTGTTCAAAAGTTTGTGGTCGGTAAGATTTCTAGAAAAAATTATTAGGTTTATTCAGCAAGGAAGTGTTAAATTGATAAAGTGACAGTAAAAACATTTGTAATGATGATGAAAAAATTATATTTAAAATAAATGCTGTTCTTTTGAACTTTCTATTCATCAAATAATTCTGAAAAAAATGTATCATGGTTTCCACAAAAATACGAAACAGCCAAACTGCTTTCAACATTGATAATAATCAGAAATGTTTCTGGAGCAGCAAATCAGCATATTAGAATGATTTCTGGAGCATCACGTGACACTGAAGACTGGAGTAATGATGAAAATTCAGCTTTGATCACAGCAATAAATTATATTTTAAAGTATATTAAAATAGAAAACCATAAGTGACAGTAAAAACATTTGTAATGATGATGAAAAAATTATATTTAAAATAAATGCTGTTCTTTTGAACTTTCTATTCATCAGAACTGGAAAAAATGCTTCACTGTTTCCATAAAAATATGAAGCAGCACAACTGTTTTCAAGATTGATAATAGGAATAAATGTTTCTTCAGCAACAGATCGCCATATTAGAATGATTTCTGAAGAATCATTTGACATTGAAGACTAGAGTAATGATGCTGAAAATTCAGCTTTGATCACAGGAATAAATTACATTTTTAAATGTAGTAAAAATTAATTATGATGAAATGTTTAATATGTAACCTATTAGACAGTAAGCATGTACTCTTATTAAGTTGTCTAAATGTGATTTATGGACGGTTTGATTATCTTTTGTATATTTATGCCACCTGTTTGTGTTTGTTTTTTTATTTTTTTACTCTATATATAAAATAAATGCACTTTTGTAAAATTGTATTGGCACAACCTTTATTAAATGCTTTGGTTGAGCATTGCTGCTTTCCACAATTTTTTGCTTCAGATTTGGCCTTTTGGTATTAAGGGAAACTGCTAGTTATCTGTTGTTTTCCTACGCGGTTTCGGGCCGCTGCTTCATGGGGTGTGGTTGTATCTTTAGACTTTCTATAAACTTGGACAAGCACTTTTTCTTACCAAAAGCTGTAAATGGGGTATAACATTTTTTTTGTTGCTGTCAACGGTGTCATCGAGTTTCTTTGAAACATCTCACTTTAGTCTTCTCCGTATTCATGCTCTCACACTTGCCCTTGTCCTTGTTTAGTTTGTAAGTGGTTGCTGGTCTTTAGGTCAGACTCATTACAAAATAAATTATGCCATTAAACTGTTTTCACAGCGCTCCCTTTCATTGTTGATTCTCATAGAAATCAACTCTTGTCATGAAATGCTTTAACCGTTTCATTCTTAACTTAAAAAAATTCTTAATTAGTGTTTGATTTGACTGCTTTACATTAAAAATTAAGTGAGTGTAGATAAGCTTTTTCATGAGTGGTGCTTGATTTGTACTAGTCTACTAGACTTAATGTGTATGCTTTCTGAAATGTTATGATGATTGTTTTTATAATGTCAGTTATATTATAACAGTTGCTGCATATACTATACTCTGCAGGTCTTAAAAAGTCTTCATTTGCCTTTCCACAAATTAATGCTTTAAAAAGCCCTTAAATCAGAGCAGAAAGCCCTAAATTCATAAAGTTATTACATGTGGCATTAAATGTTGCATGCACTGCAAAAAAGTATTATCCTCCTTAGTATTTTTGTCTTGTTTTACAATGCAAATATCTAAACATTCTTAAAGCTCCGTAAGTTTGTCGCCAGCTCTGTTTGAAAACCTGCAGTTGTAGCTGTCTGCGGAATTATCTTCCTTGCGTGGGTTGTGCTCCGGCATGGCTTCAGCGCGGATTAATCTAAGGAGTATGTGTGGCTGTCAGTCACCGCACCGATGTGGATATTTACTGTACTTCGCAATCACAGATTCTAGCTTACGTCTTGGAATATATGACCCAAATAAGAATTTTCACCACATATTGCCATCTGAACAAGTAACAAGTCTGCCACCTTTGTTCTGACCAACTGAGGAAAAAAGCATTACAATAAATCGCGCTATATGGTGATTTAATCTAAAGATCGGATAGCTCATATCATATCAGACCGTGCAAATCATTATTATTGTTATACTTTATTCTCAAATTGTTCATGTTAACAACATCAGCATTACGTGACTATGAGTATACTGTGTATATTCGAGTAGATTTCAATTTATATTTACTGTACTTCGCAATCACAGATTCTAGCTTACGTCTTGGAATATATGACCCAAATAAGAATTTTCACCACATATTGCCATCTGAACAAGTAACAAGTCTGCCACCTTTGTTCTGACCAACTGAGGAAAAAAGCATTACAATAAATCGCGCTATATGGTGATTTAATCTAAAGATCGGATAGCTCATATCACATCAGACCGTGCAAATCATTATTATTGTTATACTTTATTCTCAAATTGTTCATGTTAACAACATCAGCATTACGTGACTGTGTGAATATAGTGTGTATAAGCGAGTAGATTTCAATTTCTGCAGTCTAATATAATTGTCATACCATTCGAATTTCATATTAAGAAATTATTTTAACCTAAAAAAGCAAATTATGGTCCCTTCGAACTGGTTGTCTTTAAAATACAAATCTTGTGTAATCCCAGGCTATCTGCAATTTAAAACGGGAATATAATTCAATTTCATTCACATGTGTTTCATAAACACACAATCCTTTCTGGTTTACAATCCGCCATCAAAATGATACATTTAATTTTTCCAGCTGCTGTGAGAAAAGGCTATAAACGATCCGCCACCTGCAGGATCCTCACATGCGATATAGCTATTAGCCGGCACAACTTCTTTATATTTACAGACGTGACATAATGACGCAGCAGCATGCTCGAATTTCCCACGAAAACCTACCCGTACCACTCAAATTAGAAAATATTATTATAAGCTAACCGTTGTGAATCGGGCTAAAGTAAGGCGATGGTTTTGAACACTGGCTGGTTATGTACTTGCTCAAATATTGATTTCGGATCGTTTTTAACCAAAACAAGTTACGGACTGCAGCTTTAAATCAAGCTGCATTTACTTGTGATTCTTGTTTTTTTTAGTCATAAAGTCACTACTCAGAAAACAAGACTTCTTATCTTATGTAATTTTGCTTCTCAACTAAATGTATCTTAATTTAAGAATCTTTAGACATTTGCACTGGAAAACAATAGGATACTTAGGAACATCATTTTTTTTGCTGTGTGATCAGAAGGCACAATACAATTTATCTTCATATTCTGGTGGTTGGGAGCAGAGGAATTTATTTTTGTTAAATGAGTTAAAAAGTAATAGATATTGTTTAGAAGCTGTGTTTTCAAATTTTGAAGCATGTTGCTCATTGTCTTTTCCCTAGACATTTAGATTTAGAGAAGACATTGACATATTGTGTTGCCTTCAATTTGGTACTTAAACTTTCTTGTCTTGGTCTAAAAAGGTCTTAAAAGTCTTCAATTTACCTTCGTAAAACCTGTAGAAACCCTGTTTTTGTATTAGTATTTCTTCATGTTTATTCTCATCCTTTGTCAATGCTGTCAGTATAGATTTTGGAAGATGACAGAAAAATATCCGGATAGCGGCTGGTGAATTGGTCTGGCTGATTGTATTAAATCTTTATGGATGAATTGGACGGATGCATGACAGTGATGCACATCCATAGAGACTGATTTCAGTTTTAGAGACTAATTGCTCCATTTGCTGTTAGTCA
Organism: Sinocyclocheilus grahami; assembly: GCF_001515645.1. Lineage (NCBI taxonomy): Eukaryota > Metazoa > Chordata > Actinopteri > Cypriniformes > Cyprinidae > Sinocyclocheilus > Sinocyclocheilus grahami. The sequence continues at coordinate 205,244 of NW_015505369.1, forward strand.
GATGGATTGTTCCCTTGATTTGTAATTGCTCTTGAAATGATCACATATTTAGCCTGCCCATTGCTAGCACATTTCCCACAGTAAACATCTGTGTTTCCTTTACCAGCTCTAGCTTATCTACAACTTGCTGTTTCCATTGTATTATTGTACCTTCTATAGTTAAAGTTTCAACTACTGAACGTGTGCTTGCCTCCATTAAAGAGAAGATAGCAAGGAACGTTAATGGTAGTTGGAAGGCGATGCAAGGTGGAGGCTAATTTTAGATAATGGCTCTAATTTGTGTGGGAAACTGCTGGTCAGTGCCGTGCCATCTGGTCAAACCTCTAAACGATGGGTCAGACACTGAGGTCAGATTATTATGTCAAGTTAATGCTCTTTACATGCCATTATTATGTGGTTATTGCATGCTAGCATTACCTCAGCGTCTTGGCTAATGCTCATGTAAATATCTTAAATACAAGATTTACAACATTCCTTTTAATTACAGGTCATAGTCTTTGATCATAGTTGCTAGATCTCAAGCTTGGATAGCCTGTTTCTCATAAGCAGTCAATTAAAAAAGAGAGACACTTCTCAATAAAAACTTTATTTTATTTTTTATTTTTTATCTTATTTAATTTTAATTTTAATCGTGTTTTATTTTTATTAGGTTTTTTCCCTCATTTTATTTCTTTTTATTTTATCTTATTTAATTTTCAATTGTTTAATCATGTTCTATTTTTCTTGTTTTCCTTTTCCTCTTATTTTATTTTATTTCTTTATTTTAACCTATATTTCTTATTTTGTTGTTTTATCTTATTTGATTTTTATCTTATTTTATTTGATAAAAAATGGCAATTAATCATGAATTAAATACTTGAAGGTTATAATAAAATAAATGTAATTTATATTTTATTTTTTTATTAATTAAAAAATACAAATTAAATCCTGAAGTTGATCAAATCCTAAAGTTAAGTCACATATGGCGCTTTTCCACTGCATGGTACGGCACGGTACGGCTCGGTACGGTTCACTTTTGGGGGGTTTTCCACTGGGTACAGTACCTGGTACCTGGTACTTTTTTAGAACCACCTCGGTTGGGGTTCCAAGCGTACCGTACCGTTACCAAAACGTGACGTGTAAACTCTGCTGATCACAGATTGGCCAGAGAGAATCGTCACTACCTGCGTCACTGAACTTGCGACACAAAAGAACCGCTAGATTTAAATCGGCACAGCCAGCGAAGGATCGAACGCAACTGTTTTGAATGAGCACACCTTTTTTTAACAACCAAAAAGTGGCTGTTCCCCCTGTTGAGGAAGTACAGACGTTCCTCTCGTTGATAGCAGAGGAGCGGATCCAGCGAGAGCTTGATGGGGCGACGCGGAATGAAAAAGTTTTTTAGGAGTCGGGGCAGTAGAGGCGGCGCAACTATAACGACATGTGAATAATCCTGCCCATTCTAAAGCGGTACTAAACTGCAGTGGAAACGCAAACCGAGCCGTGCCGTACCGTACTGAGCCGTACCGAGCCGAGTCGTACCACGCAGTGGAAAAGCGCCATTAAATTAAGCTTTTTAGTCGTAAATATTGTTTTTTTTTTGTTAATTTTGAAAATTAAATATTTCACACTGATTTTTTATAGCTTTATTTTTCTTACCAAAACCTTTGTAAGCTCTTTGTTGTGTTCAAAACTAGCTGATTTTCATGTTGGAATAATTTTATAAATAATAATTGGTCTGTTAGTGCTCACTACAAAACATGCATGCAAATGGTGGGGCACAACTAACTGTTATGTTTTTGGTAATTAAAGCTAATTACAAATATTTATTCTGATGTATTCTGCTCTGAAGAGTTGAGTTGGGATGTGTAGGTTGCTTCCAGACATAAGGAACATATTTTGCAAAGGCATGCCAACTGTTTAACCAGCACTGATATCATTTTCAGATGTGGATAAGTTTTAGTGTAGATATACGTTTTTTTTCCTCTTCTCCATATGCCTTTCCTCTCGCATGTCTCCAGGCAGTTGAGATGGTTGTCTGATGGTGGTCTGGTATGACAAGGCCTGCATATCTCCATCTGCGCTCCCTTGTGCCCTGGAGCCGCTGGATTCAGGCCCGTCTGAGATTGATGCTCATCTTTTTAGGCCTCTCTTATCTTACACAATACACCCATACCCATCCTCAGTCTGTTTCCCTTTGTGACTAACACAGCTCTCAGAGCTCTGAATGTGTTTATTACCCATCCCTCTTTTGCTATCTCTCCTTGCGATCGATTCTTGTGTGATTTCTGTCATTATTGTTCTCGCGTTAACCGCAAAACTTGCCAGTCTCTCGCTAGCAGTTCAATAAATGTATCATCTCTTCTTCAGTCTGCCATCTCTTTGGATCTTTGCTTTTTTTAAGGTTTTTATTTTTAACCTTCTGTGTTTGAAGCTTTTAGTGTTTATTATGGTATTTACAGGGTCGCCCGTTGTCAAATTTGTTTGTCAAGGGCTTATTACCTCACTGGCTTTGTTTGGGTGGAGATGTTTGCATCAACATGCTGTAATCCGGCCTGTATACTGAGGACGTCATGGAAGAATAAATGTAGAGCTGTTGTCCTCGATCTTTCCCGACAGGGGTTCCTATTACATGTTACCACCCTTCGAATAAAGAATGGCTTTGTTACAGTGAGCCTTGTGAAAAATGTGTTTTGTACCTTTGAATTTAAAGCTTAAAAATGTAGTTCAGCTTTGGGTTGATCTGTATTTATTTTACTCCTGGTTAATTAACTGAAGGCTTCTTTAAACCTGTTGGTAAAATTAATGTTTCTGGTCTTGTGAATGAGCATGTGTCTTGCTCTACAGCTGTTTTGATGTCTGCTAGATCTTTGCCTTTCTATAGCGTGACCGCATGAACTCTGGCTCACTCCAGACATTTAGCTTTCATCAAACGAAGAGAGAAATCGGTGCCTCTGGTCCTCTGGATGATCTTGTCATGTGTGATTGTGCAGTTGGTTGACAGGAGATTGACTCGTTCAGTGTTACGTGTACTTGAGGCTGTTGGACATGCACAGCTGTCTGTGTTTCTCTATCTGTCAATATTTTTTCCATCTTTATCATTAAGGTCATGCCTGGGTCCATAGCTGGGCTCCGTAACCATGATCTCCAATGGAGTCTCATTTGCTTTCATTTAAATTGTGTTATAGCATAGACTAGCAAATTGTGAGCAAACATAGAAATGAATTCATAATTAATATAAAAACTGAAGGAAAAGAAATGGTATGAGTAGGTGCATGTTTGTGTAATATACACACACACACACACACAGGTTTGTTTTTATGGTTTATGGGGACTCTCCATAGGCATATTGGTTTTTATACTGTACAGACCGTATATTCTATTGCCCTACACTAACCCTACCCCTAAACCTACCCCTCACAGGAAACTTTCTGCATTTTTAGATTTTCAAATAAACTCATTCTGAATTATTTATAAGCCTTTTGAATTACGGGGACACTGAAAATGTAAATAAATCACCTTCTCGTTGTAATACCTATGTCATACCCATGTTATTATACAAATTTGTGTCCTCATAAACCACATAAACATGCGCACACACGCATGCGCACACGCACACACGCACACACACACACACACACACACACACACACACACACACAAAGTTGAAATGTTTTACTTGCCTCTCTCTCTTTTTTAAAGAAATCTGTAGAATGTGGTGAGCTAAATGTAGCCTTGTGTTTTTCCCCTCAGGTATTTGGAGATTATTATCACTTCAGGCACCGCAGGGTGGTGAAGAGGTCTTTATCAGAGCACAGAGGAACACACATTCATCTGCACACAGAACCTCAGGTATGTGTGAAATGTAGAATCCAGATCCGCCTCAGAACAGATCAAAGGTTATGTTGGCAAATCCTTGACTAAATGAGGTAAAAAGCCTACATTTTCAATCCATTGAAATCTGAATATGTCTCAGAGAGTGTACAGAAACAAGTGATTTTCACACTAATAATAGCTGCCAAAAAGCAGATTTTTAAGACACTTTATGCACAAAAAAATATAATTGTGAAACCCAGAAATTTGCATAATTTGGAGCATGAGATCTATATAATCTAATTCCATTTTCTCAATTTCTGCACAAAACAATCTTCTGTTGACACTATTCATCGTGCTTACTAATTCAACCATTTTATTTTAAGATTACATGATTACATTTTTCGGACCAACATTTGGTTCGTTAACTAGCCAAGCACCCTCTGAGTGGCAGCTTATGCCCACGTTTACAATCCTATTACCCATTTTATAGCTTTATAAGTTTGTCTTTTTAAATTTGAGTGTTAGTTTTAGTTGCTGGAAAATAAATGTTTGTATGCATGTATGTCACAAATTTTAATGAAAGGGTTGCAAAAATTGCAGACCTCATATTAGGGCTGGGCGATATGGCCAAAAAATTATCACGATAATGTTTTTCATATCAGTCAATATCGATAATTATCACGATAAATGTCACTCTTTTTTTCTTTCTTTCAAGTGTAAAGGCAGATTTTTGCTGCAGTGTGAAAGTTATAAAAACCAGACAATCAATTGTGGGTTTTAAACTATTCTTTATGGTCAGAACATGACAAACACTTCACTTTTTTGAATTCTTTACACTTTCCCAGTCCTTTTTCCTTAACAAAATAAATATCTTAATAGAAAAAAATAATTGCTTAGTTCTGCACGTTCTAATGAGTAATATTGTTTTGGTTTGCGTTGCCTGATAATAATAATAATATAAAACAATTTTGTCTCTTAGAAATACACATTTAATAGTAGCTTAAGTTAGGATGCCGATGATAATCACAGTTAAAACCACAAATATAGCACCTCAATACCATGGTAAAAATGTAATATGGTTTTTAGGTAAAAACAGTAGCTCTATATAACGCTATAACTTAATCACAAAAAAAATACTGTAATTATATTCCATTTCTCCTCCTTCAATACATTTAAAACATGTCGACATGAATAATATAAATTCGACACAAATACCCACATTTCTGACACAATACCATGGTGCAGTTAGTGCTACTACAGTAAATCTATGGTAAATGATGGCAATTTGTAGATTAAAAAGTCTTCTAACTGTATCGTTGCACACAGTGTTTCTCCTGTTTGTCAGCACTGTTTCATCTGGCTGTTATTTGTGTTCTTCGCTGAATGCAAGCGCTTCACACTGGATCTCACAGCACCGTTTGATCGAGACTCATCAGTGAGTAACACATCTGCTTTAGTGAAGCTCATGCGCCATTTAAACTTTGATCCGAGCGGATAAGCGGTCCGAGGGACGCGCTTCAAATAATTTGCGGTCTTTCGTTCTGCCTTTGCCTCATACACATTATATTGAAAATGTATCGATCTCTTGTTATCGTTTATCGAGAAAATGTATATCGCGCAATAATTATCATTTTCTATTTATCGCACAGCCCTACCTCATATAAAATAAATAGAAAACGAAACATTCATTTAATATTTCGTTTGACTTCAATCAGGTTGATAATCAACATTTTATGAACGTTATGAACAGTTTTTTTTATGAAGGTTGTACACATCCTTCAGTGATTCAGTGATCGTGTCAGCTCCTAATTTGAACCTTATTCATGGAAAGTGCCTTGAAGCAAGTGAAGTTTGTTAAAGCAAGCAAGCAAGCAAGCTTGTGCTGATTTATGACACTTTTTTTGGGGTTATATGACTGTTTTTTGCAATATACCTCTTTTTTCAACTGCAGCTAAAAGGATACCGCATGACTTTGGACATTCGTTAGTGCAACTTTTTCTGAGATTTTAGCAGAGGTGTTTGTGTTGCACATCATAGAAGATAATGCTTCCGTTAATTTTAATTGTTGGAGAAAACTGGTTAATTTGAGCTTTTTTGCACTATTTTCGTCTTCCCGGGTGCAACCAATCAAAAGGCTTATATAAACGCCCCTAAATAAGCCTTAATAGTTATTAGAGGTGCAACAGCACGTTTATATATGGTTTCGTTGCAGAGTGCAAATGACTGTGCGTTTATTAGTGTTTTTAACTCAATGCAGTTGAAATGAAACTGTGAAACAAACCGAAGCTGTGTTGCCTGTCTCCACTCTTCCCCTTCCACTCTGCAGTGCACCACCCCCACTTTTGTAGCATTTTTCAAAATTGTGGTAGGAACTAACCGGTGCTGAAACAGGGGGTTTCATGCCCCTTTAAGTTTCTCTGGTTCTTCAAAGACCTCGTTTCTTCAGGGACTCCATCTAAAGACCCCATCGCTGTTGGGAATGTAGCGAAGCACCAGGACCGGCGCACTCAATTTTCAAGTCGCTCATCTTTGTTATTATTTCACACGACACTCTGCAGCACTCTCTCCTGTGTCTTTTTTTCCTTCTGGTCTTCTAAAGGATTGAGGGCATTTGTCCAGAGATTGTTTCTAGAAACTTTGCTGGCTTATGTTCCGATGTTTGACTCGTCTCCTCTGAACGTTATTGTGTATCTTTGAGTTCTCATCCTCACACGCTGTTCTCGTGAAACGTATATATCAAAACTCCTCAATTTCCTCCCCTGTGTACGTTGCTCTTAAGAACACCAAATAAAACTCTTCCGGTTTCTCTTGTCACAGGTTTGAAATACGAGCGTTTAAAGTTGCGTTTCTCACCGTGTCGACCTGACATCTGCATTCATTCACTACAGCCTAAGTATTTGTTGCTCACCGACTTCCCCGGTCCAGATGGTGAGTTCTGAGTGGCGTGAAACACAAACCCTGCAATTTTAATGCCAGAGGACTGTTAGAAACCCCCTTAATGGAAATCATCGACTGGACCTGTATGGCCCATTACTCACTTTCTAGAGGGGGTTAAAAAGTCCATCTTGTAACATGGCTGCAGCGCCACGCTCCACCAGTGCGAATGGCCTCTGGGAGCAGAGCGACTTCCCTCGAGATCGGAAAAACACTCCATTGTCCGGTGTTCAGTAGTGATGAGGTGTGTGAATAATGAACCTAGGTGGGTGCCAACACAATGGCGGAGAGTCATCGCACATAGCCCGGTTTGACTCATTTGTCCATCTCATATTCTTTTCCAGAAAGTTGCTTTTGTTCGTGAGTGCAAAATGATTAGTCCTTGAGTTACAATGGTGCTAGATGTCCTCTTACATTTCATGCATTGGATGCGTTGTCAAAGACATCAGTCTTTTGGGAATTGCATCAGATATGCTGGAGGCTTTTTTTTTTTTTTTTCAATACCATGGTAAAAATGTAATATGGTTTTTAGGTAAAAACAGTAGCTCTATATAACGCTATAACTTAATCACAAAAAAAATACTGTAATTATATTCCATTTCTCCTCCTTCAATACATTTAAAACATGTCGACATGAATAATATAAATTCGACACAAATACCCACATTTCTGACACAATACCATGGTGCAGTTAGTGCTACTACAGTAAATCTATGGTAAATGATGGCAATTTGTAGATTAAAAAGTCTTCTAACTGTATCGTTGCACACAGTGTTTCTCCTGTTTGTCAGCACTGTTTCATCTGGCTGTTATTTGTGTTCTTCGCTGAATGCAAGCGCTTCACACTGGATCTCACAGCACCGTTTGATCGAGACTCATCAGTGAGTAACACATCTGCTTTAGTGAAGCTCATGCGCCATTTAAACTTTGATCCGAGCGGATAAGCGGTCCGAGGGACGCGCTTCAAATAATTTGCGGTCTTTCGTTCTGCCTTTGCCTCATACACATTATATTGAAAATGTATCGATCTCTTGTTATCGTTTATCGAGAAAATGTATATCGCGCAATAATTATCATTTTCTATTTATCGCACAGCCCTACCTCATATAAAATAAATAGAAAACGAAACATTCATTTAATATTTCGTTTGACTTCAATCAGGTTGATAATCAACATTTTATGAACGTTATGAACAGTTTTTTTTATGAAGGTTGTACACATCCTTCAGTGATCTTGTAAGAGTGTCAGCTCCTAATTTGAACCTTATTCATGGAAAGTGCCTTGAAGCAAGTGAAGTTTGTTAAAGCAAGCAAGTTATTTGCCTTGTGCTGATTTATGACACTTTTTTTGGGGTTATATGACTGTTTTTTGCAATATACCTCTTTTTTCAACTGCAGCTAAAAGGATACCGCATGACTTTGGACATTCGTTAGTGCAACTTTTTCTGAGATTTTAGCAGAGGTGTTTGTGTTGCACATCATAGAAGATAATGCTTCCGTTAATTTTAATTGTTGGAGAAAACTGGTTAATTTGAGCTTTTTTGCACTATTTTCGTCTTCCCGGGTGCAACCAATCAAAAGGCTTATATAAACGCCCCTAAATAAGCCTTAATAGTTATTAGAGGTGCAACAGCACGTTTATATATGGTTTCGTTGCAGAGTGCAAATGACTGTGCGTTTATTAGTGTTTTTAACTCAATGCAGTTGAAATGAAACTGTGAAACAAACCGAAGCTGTGTTGCCTGTCTCCACTCTTCCCCTTCCACTCTGCAGTGCACCACCCCCACTTTTGTAGCATTTTTCAAAATTGTGGTAGGAACTAACCGGTGCTGAAACAGGGGGTTTCATGCCCCTTTAAGTTTCTCTGGTTCTTCAAAGACCTCGTTTCTTCAGGGACTCCATCTAAAGACCCCATCGCTGTTGGGAATGTAGCGAAGCACCAGGACCGGCGCACTCAATTTTCAAGTCGCTCATCTTTGTTATTATTTCACACGACACTCTGCAGCACTCTCTCCTGTGTCTTTTTTTCCTTCTGGTCTTCTAAAGGATTGAGGGCATTTGTCCAGAGATTGTTTCTAGAAACTTTGCTGGCTTATGTTCCGATGTTTGACTCGTCTCCTCTGAACGTTATTGTGTATCTTTGAGTTCTCATCCTCACACGCTGTTCTCGTGAAACGTATATATCAAAACTCCTCAGTTTCCTCCCCTGTGTACGTTGCTCTTAAGAACACCAAATAAAACTCTTCCGGTTTCTCTTGTCACAGGTTTGAAATACGAGCGTTTAAAGTTGCGTTTCTCACCGTGTCGACCTGACATCTGCATTCATTCACTACAGCCTAAGTATTTGTTGCTCACCGACTTCCCCGGTCCAGATGGTGAGTTCTGAGTGGCGTGAAACACAAACCCTGCAATTTTAATGCCAGAGGACTGTTAGAAACCCCCTTAATGGAAATCATCGACTGGACCTGTATGGCCCATTACTCACTTTCTAGAGGGGGTTAAAAAGTCCATCTTGTAACATGGCTGCAGCGCCACGCTCCACCAGTGCGAATGGCCTCTGGGAGCAGAGCGACTTCCCTCGAGATCGGAAAAACACTCCATTGTCCGGTGTTCAGTAGTGATGAGGTGTGTGAATAATGAACCTAGGTGGGTGCCAGCACAATGGCGGAGAGTCATCGCACAGAGCCCGGGTTGACTCACTTGTCCATCTCATATGCTTTTCCAGAAAGTTGCTTTTGTTCGTGAGTGCAAAATGATTAGTCCTTGAGTTACAATGGTGCTAGATGTCCTCTTACATTTCATGCATTGGATGCGTTGTCAAAGACATCAGTCTTTTGGGAATTGCATCAGATATGCTGGAGGCTTTTTTTTTTTTTTTACTTCTAAGTATAGACTGGAAGTCATAGTTGCCATTTTTTATTGTTGTACACCTTTGCCATCTGTCAGGTATCATTTCAAAGTCACATGCTGCATATTTGAAAACAAAACAAACAAACTGTAGTTTGTCACTATTTCTTAGTCTGTGCATATTTATATATTGATTTTTTTTTTTTTTTTTACTTTTACTATACATTTGCTACTGCGACCTTGCTTCGCGTTTTTGTATTTCTCATTTGTCAGTTGCTTTTCATAAAGCTATAGATGATTTTGTCATTGTGCCTGTTAATACCCACTCGCCAAGTGAACCAACACCCTTTGATTCTCCAATGATTGTCGAACTGTTATGATTAGGCATATAGAAAATCAGGAAATATTGAATTGTGAGCTGTAGAACTGTCCAATTAAAAATCCATCTGCGTATTTAAGATAAAAATGCAAATAAGAATGCAAAAACTGTGCATTCAAATTTAAAATGTGTAGCAAGCACTAGCAACCATTTTTATTAAAACATACTGTTGATTAAAAATTTAGAAGGACAGTTCTAGTATTTCAAATAATCCAATAATTGTCCATATTGTAATTGCGCCACTTGCTGAACACCAGTAAACTGAAGTGCTTTACTAGCAGTTTAATTCATTCCTCCAAACATATCCTGTACCCTTAAGAAGTTAATTAGACAAATGCACAACATAAACATAATATTACAACTTGTTTCTGCATCATGAAACTAACTGTGCTCATGGAAAGTCACATTGTGAATGTGATCTTTTTTTGTAACAACACACTGAAATTTTACCATTTATCACTAAAGCATCAAATAAATCATTATTACAGTAGTGTGCACCGTTGTAACATTTGTATTTCATGAGATCAGAGTTTCAAAACGAGCAGTTTTTGTTGATTTATGTTTGAATTAATATATAAAATGTGTGGATATTTGGTTTATTTTGTAATGCCCATCAACTAAAATATTCAGTGTAATATAACTATAACGTTCCATGCTACTTGGGTCAAAATAAAGACAAACTAGGACTAAATGACGGTGTGAATATTAACAGTGTGTGTTCGCAAACTGTTTGTTCATTTGCAAGCACGATACCTCCCGCTCAGATCGGATGGTCTGGGTGGGCTGTTGTAATGTTCTGTTTGGATCCATAGGACTCTGTTCCTTTTGCCCCTATTAAATGGGACATTGTGTAACCGTGAACTTGTTGCCATTATGATCATCCAGCGGAGCTTAAAGTTTAATCTGCCGGTTTTGATTTGGCTCTTCGGAAACATTCCTGACTTTCTGGCCTTCATTCTCCATACATACCCTCTCCTGAGATGATAGTCCTTCTGTGTTACTATTTTAAAGTGGTCATATTCGTTTAAAATTATTTACTAATGACTGTTTATATGCACAATTTTATATGCAAATTCAGTTCACTGCAATATTAGATTTTGAATGTACTGTTTATGTATATTTAGTTTAAACTGCAGTTTAATAAATACACATTTGCATGAGAAATGAGCAGCATGTGGTGTCAACACTACCAAAATGCCAATAAAATGTGAAGCAAGCAATGCTGGGAAAGCAGTCTAAAGACGTGCATGATTACCTGTTTGTTACTTGAAAAGACAATGAGAAGAAGTGTCCCAATTCTGTCTTGCTTAAATATTAGCCACATTTTCCAATAACTAGAAATCTCTGGATGAGAGCATGTGCACAAACATCTCTCTCTTAAATATCTTTAAAGTATTTTTGAGTCTTAAATATAATCTGTTTGAAATATATGGTATTTATCTTTCTATTGTTATTCAACCTCTTTTAATTGGATATAAATTTCATTTGATTTCCCCAATTTAGGTGTTTACAGAGGCTTTTTTTTTTTTTTACATATTGAGCTAATATTCGGTTTAATGGATTCTTAGGCTGCATGTAATTGTAGATAAAGTAGGCAAGTTTCTGTCTGACAAGGTTGGAAAACTATGATTCAAGATGATGGATGTAGAATGCTTAGGCCTATATATCAGCTCTGATACTCAAATATCGACTGTCAGGCTACAGACAATATTTTACAATTATTTGTCATTCCTTCCTCACAGTCTCCTGTTATATTGATACTTTTACTATTATTACGACCATTGAATTAACATGCACTTTTTAAAGACTTCATGATTACTTGAATGATGAATGAATTTATTTAATATATTTATAAAATGAAATAAAAATGTATTTATATTTATTGATTGAACTAGTTATTAAAAACCCCCCCCATCCCTCATATCTCTCATTTATGGCAATCTTGCAGAGTAATGTGAATCTTGTGTTAAGTCATTGCTCAGTCATTTTGCATTCAGCGGTGATTCACCAGACCTGGACGTTTTGTTCCAGCTAATGAACCAAGGAGACAATACATGCTTTTTCTCATAGTTTGGGAAATGTCAATGTCATGACTGAGCTCCAATCCTGCTCAACGCAGGGCTCCAGACAAAAAAAATCGAGTAAGGAGACATTGGGCTCCTATAAGAAAAAAACGTAGGCGTCAAATTATTTTTTTTAGGTTCCACAGAATAAACGTGTTTTATTTATTTTATTATTATTTTAATAATTTTTTTACATTTTAACATTTCAATCATACTGTCATGTGCTTATGTCTAATCTTTTATAGTTTGGGAAATGTCAATGTCATGACTGAGCTCCAATCCTGCTCAACGCAGGGCTCCAGACAAAAAAAATCGAGTAAGGAGACATTGGGCTCCTATAAGAAAAAAACGTAGGCGCCAAATTATTTTTTTTAGGTTCCACAGAATAAACGTGTTTTATTTATTTTATTATTATTTTAATAATTTTTTTACATTTTAACATTTCAATCATACTGTCATGTGCTTATGTCTAATCTTTTATTGACTTTATCAGCATTTTAATCCATCTTGTAGATTACCTGGGAACTAAGGTTCACTTAAAGTGGGAACTAAATGTCTTTTCCAACTTGAAATATACAGTCACAAAGAATTGTTCATTAAACCGAATCTGTACCAATAATGAACCATAAGCATTACTTGGCCACTGAGTGTAGTTTGGGCTCCTCCTCAATGCATCCTGTAAATGTTGTCATACACTCTTAAAAATAAAGGTGCTTCATGATGCCATAGAATAACTTTTTTTGTCTAAATGGTTTCATAAAGAACCTTTAACATCTTGAAGAAACTTTACGTTTCACAAAAGGTTCTTTGTGGTGAAAGAAGGTTCTTTAGATAATAAAAAGTTGAGAAAGAGATGGTTCATTTAAGAACCTTTGACTGAATTATTCTTTGTGGAACCAAAAATGGTTCTTCTGTGGCATCGCTGTGAAGATCCTTTTAATCACCTTTATTTTTAAGGCCCAATCTCAATTCTGCCCCTTAGCCCTTCCCCTTTCCGAAGGGTTAAGGGTGTCTCAATTCTCTTTTGGTTGGAGGGGAAGGGGAAAAACGAAGATTTTTCGGGACCACGCTTCAAACGAAGAGGTATGAATTATCTCAGCGTAAACCAGCTTCAAGGGGCAACATGGCTGCCCGAGCGAACAAAAAGACACATAAATGTAAGCATTTTTGCCATTAATAAAGATTTTAACGAAAAGTAATCATTTGTTTTATGTTGCATTCAATCGTGAGTTTATATTTAGGGTCATGTTTCTCAAAGAAATGTTTGCAAAAACATTGAGGGGGGCTAGTCCCCCCCCCAATTCCCCCCTTCCGCTGTGTGTGTGAGAGAGAGAGAGAGAGAGAGAGATTCTATAAAATAGAATTGGGATTGGGCCTAAGAGTGTATGTCTTTCTCACTTTCAGTCTGTTTTTCTTAATTAGTAAAATGCATTTTTATAGTTGAATCATGTAGACAACAGGTTAAGTAAAAATATTGATATGCAATAGCACATAAATATAGCAAAATGCTCCTCTTTATAGTTATTTTTCTAGCTGACTGATGAGCTTATGGACACCGAATGGTTATTCTGAGGTATTGCGTTACAATGTTTACAAGCTATACACGTTTTCAGCAGTTTAAGTGGGAACTAAATGTCTTTTCCAACTTGAAATATACAGTCACAAAGAATTGTTCATTAAACCGAATCTGTACCAATAATGAACCATAAGCATTACTTGGCCACTGAGTGTAGTTTGGGCTCCTCCTCAATGCATCCTGTAAATGTTGTCATACACTCTTAAAAATAAAGGTGCTTCATGATGCCATAGAATAACTTTTTTTGTCTAAATGGTTTCATAAAGAACCTTTAACATCTTGAAGAAACTTTACGTTTCACAAAAGGTTCTTTGTGGTGAAAGAAGGTTCTTTAGATAATAAAAAGTTGAGAAAGAGATGGTTCATTTAAGAACCTTTGACTGAATTATTCTTTGTGGAACCAAAAATGGTTCTTCTGTGGCATCGCTGTGAAGATCCTTTTAATCACCTTTATTTTTAAGGCCCAATCTCAATTCTGCCCCTTAGCCCTTCCCCTTTCCGAAGGGTTAGGGGTGTCTCAATTCTCTTTTGGTTGGAGGGGAAGGGGAAAAACGAAGATTTTTCGGGACCACGCTTCAAACGAAGGGGTATGAATTATCTCAGCGTAAACCAGCTTCAAGGGGCAACATGGCTGCCCAAGCGAACAAAAAGACACATAAATGTAAGCATTTTTGCCATTAATAAAGATTTTAACGAAAAGTAATCATTTGTTTTATGTTGCATTCAATCGTGAGTTTATATTTAGGGTCATGTTACTCAAAGAAATGTTTGCAAAAACATTGAGGGGGGCTAATCCCCCCCCAATTCCCCCCTTCCGCTGTGTGTGTGAGAGAGAGAGAGAGAGAGAGAGATTCTATAAAATAGAATTGGGATTGGGCCTAAGAGTGTATGTCTTTCTCACTTTCAGTCTGTTTTTCTTAATTAGTAAAATGCATTTTTATAGTTGAATCATGTAGACAACGGGTTAAGTAAAAATATTGATATGCAATAGCACATAAATATAGCAAAATGCTCCTCTTTATAGTTATTTTTCTAGCTGACTGATGAGCTTATGGACACCGAATGGTTATTCTGAGGTATTGCGTTACAATGTTTACAAGCTATACATGTTTTCAGCAGTTTGAAACAGTTCAGTAAGTTGTACTGTAGGCTGTCTTATAAAATAGCCTACCTTTTGATGTTAATTCATGTTCTTTATGTACTATAATAAGAGAAGGATTAAATGGGTTCACTTGCCGCTTGAACTGAGGCGCGAAAACGATCGCGCCGGCCCCATTAAAGAGTGCCAAAACTGTATTTATTGTTTGAATTTCCCCCCATCCCTCATATCTCTCATTTATGGCAATCTTGCAGAGTAATGTGAATCTTGTGTTAAGTCATTGCTCAGTCATTTTGCATTCAGCGGTGATTCACCAGACCTGGACGTTTTGTTCCAGCTAATGAACCAAGGAGACAATACATGCTTTTTCTCATAGTTTGGGAAATGTCAATGTCATGACTGAGCTCCAATCCTGCTCAACGCAGGGCTCCAGACAAAAAAAATCGAGTAAGGAGACATTGGGCTCCTATAAGAAAAAAACGTAGGCGTCAAATTATTTTTTTTAGGTTCCACAGAATAAACGTGTTTTATTTATTTTATTATTATTTTAATAATTTTTTTACATTTTAACATTTCAATCATACTGTCATGTGCTTATGTCTAATCTTTTATTGACTTTATCAGCATTTTAATCCATCTTGTAGATTACCTGGGAACTAAGGTTCACTTAAAGTGGGAACTAAATGTCTTTTCCAACTTGAAATATACAGTCACAAAGAATTGTTCATTAAACCGAATCTGTACCAATAATGAACCATAAGCATTACTTGGCCACTGAGTGTAGTTTGGGCTCCTCCTCAATGCATCCTGTAAATGTTGTCATACACTCTTAAAAATAAAGGTGCTTCATGATGCCATAGAATAACTTTTTTTGTCTAAATGGTTTCATAAAGAACCTTTAACATCTTGAAGAAACTTTACGTTTCACAAAAGGTTCTTTGTGGTGAAAGAAGGTTCTTTAGATAATAAAAAGTTGAGAAAGAGATGGTTCATTTAAGAACCTTTGACTGAATTATTCTTTGTGGAACCAAAAATGGTTCTTCTGTGGCATCGCTGTGAAGATCCTTTTAATCACCTTTATTTTTAAGGCCCAATCTCAATTCTGCCCCTTAGCCCTTCCCCTTTCCGAAGGGTTAGGGGTGTCTCAATTCTCTTTTGGTTGGAGGGGAAGGGGAAAAACGAAGATTTTTCGGGACCACGCTTCAAACGAAGGGGTATGAATTATCTCAGCGTAAACCAGCTTCAAGGGGCAACATGGCTGCCCAAGCGAACAAAAAGACACATAAATGTAAGCATTTTTGCCATTAATAAAGATTTTAACGAAAAGTAATCATTTGTTTTATGTTGCATTCAATCGTGAGTTTATATTTAGGGTCATGTTACTCAAAGAAATGTTTGCAAAAACATTGAGGGGGGCTAGTCCCCCCCCCAATTCCCCCCTTCCGCTGTGTGTGTGAGAGAGAGAGAGAGAGAGAGAGATTCTATAAAATAGAATTGGGATTGGGCCTAAGAGTGTATGTCTTTCTCACTTTCAGTCTGTTTTTCTTAATTAGTAAAATGCATTTTTATAGTTGAATCATGTAGACAACAGGTTAAGTAAAAATATTGATATGCAATAGCACATAAATATAGCAAAATGCTCCTCTTTATAGTTATTTTTCTAGCTGACTGATGAGCTTATGGACACCGAATGGTTATTCTGAGGTATTGCGTTACAATGTTTACAAGCTATACACGTTTTCAGCAGTTTGAAACCGTTCAGTAAGTTGTACTGTAGGCTGTTTTATAAAATAGCCTACCTTTTGATGTTAATTCATGTTCTTTATGTACTATAATAAGAGAAGGATTAAATGGGTTCACTTGCCGCTTGAACTGAGGCGCGAAAACGATCGCGCCGGCCCCATTAAAGAGTGCCAAAACTGTATTTATTGTTTGAATTTCTTTATGAATTTGGAATCATTTTAAAGCTGGTACTTTGTTTATTAAAAAGTAACAAAGCACAAAGCTTTTTGCGATTACTGGACGGCTATGCGCTTCAAATAATATGAAGTTCACGCATTAACAGAACACAACATAGACTAAGATCTTGATAAGAAGAAGCCATATTATTAATGATTCTAAACGAGAATTGTTAACGATATTGCCAATATCCACACAGCTGACAGCTTTACCTGCTGTAGTTTGTTGAAGTTGTGCACGCTGCTTTTCTGCACTTTCACTTCGCATGTTGCTGTCATTTCGATCTCTCTCGCGCTGCACAACTAAGCTGCGTTTAGCAGGTGTGCGTCAGCGCTGCTGTGCTGCAGAGATGAGGACTGTTTGAGACTTTGATGAAACTTTGATGCGCATCGTCTCAATTTAATACGTGAACATAATGTTTTCAGCAGTTTGAAACAGTTCAGTAAGTTGTACTGTAGGCTGTCTTATAAAATAGCCTACCTTTTGATGTTAATTCATGTTCTTTATGTACTATAATAAGAGAAGGATTAAATGGGTTCACTTGCCGCTTGAACTGAGGCGCGAAAACGATCGCGCCGGCCCCATTAAAGAGTGCCAAAACTGTATTTATTGTTTGAATTTCGTTATGAATTTGGAATCATTTTAAAGCTGGTACTTTGTTTATTAAAAAGTAACAAAGCACAAAGCTTTTTGCGATTACTGGACGGCTATGCGCTTCAAATAATATGAAGTTCACGCATTAACAGAACACAACATAGACTAAGATCTTGATAAGAAGAAGCCATATTATTAATGATTCTAAACGAGAATTGTTAACGATATTGCCAATATCCACACAGCTGACAGCTTTACCTGCTGTAGTTTGTTGAAGTTGTGCACGCTGCTTTTCTGCACTTTCACTTCGCATGTTGCTGTCATTTCGATCTCTCTCGCGCTGCACAACTAAGCTGCGTTTAGCAGGTGTGCGTCAGCGCTGCTGTGCTGCAGAGATGAGGACTGTTTGAGACTTTGATGAAACTTTGATGCGCATCGTCTCAATTTAATACGTGAACATAACAAAAGATATGATCGCAAAACAATCAGGAAAAAATGCATTACATGCAAATTTTTAAGTTATAACATGTAAATATGTATAGTCGCCAGTCCAGTCCTCAGCAAAAACTAATTAATATTTTTGGTCGCAAATGTGACCATTTTAGTCGCAGTCTGGAGCCCTGCAACGCATTATTCCCCTCTTCGCAGCAGCGTTATCAATGAAGTTTAACAGTATAACGGATAGAAGCCACTCAATAACATTTCCGCAGAATGGAATGCAGAGAAAGTTTCACCGCAAATGCAACAGTCATCACCAATTTATCAACCTCACCACCATTATTACTGGACCTTTGAGGTGAGATTGCATCATTTTGCCTGATGTAGGCTTAAGAAATAAACTGTCAGTTCTCTACGTTTGACTTGCAATCCCAGGATAAGCAGGAGAGTGTATCATTTTTGGGGTCATCAGACCTGACAGCATCTTACTGGCTTCAATTTCTCCCTGCGACCTCCCTGGGGAAGAGAGCAGTGACGCTGCTACTAAGAGGAAAGTCAAGGAGCCATGCAGCGAAATAAATTCAATTTTCTGCTCCGATAAACTCAGGTGGCCATGTTCATTTCTGCACTGGAGTGACATGCGTGTGGAGTGGGGAGAGGTCAGATCTCTGTGGTCTGACAGTGGGTGGGTGGACGGTCACCCTGACAGCGCTTCTCACTCGGCTGCTTGTCATTTCTCAAGACGTTTGTGTGTTTGTTTTTGTGTTAGTCATCTTATTGCTCACCAAGGCTCCAAAAATACAGTTTAAAAAATGGCAATATCGTGAAATATTATTACAATTTAAAATATTTGTAAGTATTTAACTATGCAATCATTACTCCAGTCTTCAGTGTCACATGATCCTTTAGAAATCATTTTAATATGCTGATTTGATGCTCAAGAAAAAATTATCAATGTTGATATCTCTTATTCTCACCCAGGTTGCATTTATTTGATCAAAAAATACAGTAAAAACTGTTTTTTTTTTCTCACAAAATATTAAGCAGCAAAAGCTGTTTTAAAAAAAGATATGATGTGATAAAAAAGAAATAAGAAATCTTGAGCACTGCATGAGCATATTAGAATGATTTAATGTCAATGGCTGCTGTAAATTGACATCACAGGAATTAATTACCTTTTAAAAATATATTGTATTAAAATGGTTATTTTAAATTGTAATAATATTTCACAATATTACTATTTGTACTGTGTTTTTGATCGCAGTTTGAATGCAGTTTTGTTCATTTAAGATGCTATTTGATTAATTGAAGATACTAAAACTTTGAAAACATCTTAATTATGACTGGTAGTGTATATATATTTTTTATTTATTTAAAAAAATATTTTGGGACAATTCTGTTATTAAATTATTTATTTAAACGATTTTCCCTCTTTTTCACACACACACACACACACACACACACACACAAAACCTATCATCAATGCAAAAACTGCTTTATATTTGTTATATTAGCTTAGGTGTGAAAATAACATAAAATTGTGTAACATAAAACCAATATAAACAGTTCAGTGGAAGCTCTACTATCAACATATCAGGAGGACAGAAGGCAAACCAGAAACTCCATGCCTGGGGTTACAGTACAATATGTGACTGCTATAACCTAGACAGGAAATCGTGAAGGCATATACTAGAGTTTCAGCATCTTTCATGCCTAGAACAGGAGGCCATGCGGTATTGAGGTAATGGCAGACTGCAGCCTTGAATCAGAGAGCTGATGTGAGCTTCAAAAGTGAAAGATGATCCTCAAAACGTGACCCTCAAACAAATGTTGATGTTCTGCATCAGCGGAGTAGTTAGCAGAAGGGAAGTGGCTTCTATGCTGATCTGTTCTTTCTCTTATTCTCCATTCAGTACAATGAAGATCGTCGTGACCTCAATGTGAAGGAAGCCTGGAAGCAGGGTTTCACTGGACAAGGCGTCGTCGTGTCCATATTGGATGATGGAATTGAAAAAAACCACCCAGATCTGATTCAGAACTATGTGAGTTTGAGTAAATGACTATTACCTTTGCCATTAAACCCAAAACAAAATAACTTCATTAAATGTTCCTTATATATATATTTGCAGGATCCAGATGCTAGCTATGATGTCAATGATGGCGACCCAGACCCTCAACCTCGATACACCCAACTCAATGATAACAGGTACTCTATGCATCATTTACTGTAATTTGCTTAATAGAATCAAACCTAGTTTAGGTCCCCTTAGCAAACCCAGTGATTTATGGGCCGTTGTAGCTCAAACTGTTGTTATTTGTTTTTCCCATCTTAGCCAGCACTGTATTTTGTGCCTAGACATGAAACTTCTGGCATAAAACCAGCTGAAGTATGAATACTTCTATACATTTACTGCTTTACTTAAAGGGGCCAAAGGTTTCCCCTGCGGAGTGGAGATGGGCGCAGGAATACACGGCCTGTAATATAGTGTGATTAGTGCCGTTGCCTTAGTCCATTTGTGTTGGACAGGACTTTTGTGCTTTTACTAATGAGGTTTTTGCCTACCCAGTGAGCAAATGGTAGTGCTATCATTTTCAGATTCACGATCTGCAATTATGATTTTCGTTCATCTTTCATTTTTACAAATTTAATGGTGTTACACACAGTCACACTTGGCCAGATGCAGTTTACTATGTAAATGAGTTAATACCAATTTTCCAACAAAAATGCTGTAGATTATAAGAATTTACTCCGCAAAGATGCAAAAAATGCAACAAAAGAAGTTACTTGATATATATTGTGGCACATTCATTGACCATTCACACTGACTGCGATTGAAATGTACCGTAGCTGGTGTTCTTACTCGACTGCAGCTATTTTCTTTTCACGTATATCCTACAGTAGGGTCATATCTTCCAGCCGAAAGCATATTTTTACAGTAAATTAAATTCATTAATATGTAATACTCTAGTATGCAGGTTGTAGCAGTAGGCAGCAGCTTTCTCTGGATGTTTTTTGTGTTGTGTGTTCTGCTGGGAAATTAGTTTCTCTGTGATTGATGTGTTGTGAATTTAGTTCTCTCCATGGATTTTGGTTTGTTGTCTTGGTAATGGCCACAAAACTGGCCATTTTTATGGCCTACTTCATATAAATCAACAAGGAATTAGGTTGAATTGTAAAGAAACAATGATGCTGTTGAGAGCGAGATACTTCAAAGCTATACTTCACCCAAAAATTACGATTCTGTCATTTTCATGTCATTCCAAAACTTTTTTTCCTGTAGAATACGATAAAGAATTTTAAAAGAATCTTCACATAGATGCAGTTACTAGTGACCTCAGGCTGTCAAGCTCCAAAAAAACGCTATAAAATTACTCCATACAACTTGAGCGCTATATTCCAGGTCTTCTGTAGCCATATTAGAGCTTTGTGACAAACCAAAAATAACAAAATTATTCAATGATATTTTCACCTCCACTACAGCTCTCAGCTTTTACTTTTATTTTTTGTAATTGATGTCCAACTTGCACCATATTTTTTTATATATTATTATTATTAAATATATTTATACATATTATTTGAGAGCTGCAGCGGAAATTCAGGTAATGGCTGAATTAAGACTTAGACTATATATACCGTACAAGTTTCTGGTGTTTATCAAGACTGCATTTGTTTGACCCCAAACTTTTCAACGGTAACTTTTGATTATCACCCAAAGTTAAGATATATGGCTTTTTCATGCTTTCATAGTGTTTTTTTCATCCAGCCTGTGGTCACTATGAACTTGTGGTCTTTGTATTGAAAATATACTTTGTATATGATGATTGTTTAAACATGGTCTTTTTTGTGTTCCATAGAATAAATAACAGCATAAAATTTTGAGTGACATGAAGGTTAGCAAATGATGACAGAATGGTTATTTCTTTGGGTGAAGTATTCCTTTATACATTCAGATGTGTTCATTACCACCCTTCCAAACTGAATCAAACCCATCAACTTTTACAAAACAAGACAATTTTTGGGCTACCAATCACAGCTAAACTCTGTTGTCAAGTCACCTTTATTTATATAGTGCTTTATACAATACAGATTGTGTCAAAGCAGCTTTACAGTGTAAAACAGGAAAAATGTGTGCTGATAATGCAGGAGGACAATAGAAAACAGTCAGTTTATCAGTTAATGTTGGTTCATCGTTGATTCAGTGATGTCATCATCCAGCTCAGTTCAGTTCTCTACCAATAGTGTCTGTGCAGTCAAGTCAATGTTGCCAGAAATTGTGTCCCCAAATAAGCAAACCAAAGGCGACAGTGGCAAGGAACCAAAACTCCATCGGTAACAGAAATTGAGAAAAAAGCCTTGGGAGAAACCAGGCTCAGTCAGGGGGCCAGTTCTTCTCTGGCCAGATGAAACCAACATGGTGGGGTTTAATTCCAGACTGCAACACGCGTCAGATTGAGCAGAGGACTTGTCTGGTTCTCGTGGTCTTGTGCCGATGGTCTGGTGGTCTTCACAGGGGATCAGTCTCTTGGTTTTGTCTAGTTGACCTGTTCTCCTCTGACAATCAGGGATGTAGAGGTCGGCTCTAGGTGCTGATCCACCATCTGGACTGGATACAGACTGGATCTGGGTGACTACAGTGATCATCTGATCTGGATACGGACTGTATCTGGGTGGCTACAGTGACCTCGGAATAAGAATAAAACGGAATAATATTAGCGTAGATGCCATTCTTTATGATGTAACAAGCATCGGGTGTTATGGGAAGTGTTCCCGGTTCCGGTTGACCTCATTAATGCAGCCTAACAATCCTTTAACAGATTTATAGACCGATATAGAAAAGTGGTAATGTGTTATGTGTATGCCAGGTTAAAGAGATGGGTCTAGATTTAAACTGACAGAGTGCGTGTCTGGCTCCCGAACAACGCTAGGTAGATTGTTCCAGAGTTTGGGCACTAAATAGGAAAAGGATCTGCCGCCCGCAGTTGATTTTGATATTCTAGGTATTATCAAATTGCCAGAGTTTTGAGATCGCAGTGGATGTGAAGGACTATAATGCGATAAGAGCTCGCTCAAGTACTAAGGAGCTAAACCATTCAGGGCTTTATAAGTAATTTGCAAGAATGTATATGATGTATACATTCTTGCTAATTATTTAAGAATGCATTAAAATGTATACAATGTTTAATAGGGAACCAGTGCAGGTTGACAGAACTGGGATAATATGGTCATACTTCCTGGTTCTAGTAAGAACTCAAGCTGCTGCATTTTGGACCAGCTGGAGTTTCTTTATTAAGCGCGCAGAGCAACCACCCAATAAAGCATTACAATAATCTAACTAACACATGAATTAACGTTTCTGCATTTGACATTGAGATTTAGATATATTAGATAATTTAGATATATTTTTAAGATGGAAAATGCAGTTTTACAAATGCTAGAAATATGACTTTCAAAAGAAAGATTGCTATCAAATAGCACACAGAGGTTCCTAACTGATGATGAAGAATTGACAGCACAGCCATCATGCGTTAGACAGTGTTCTGGATTATTACATGTGGAGGTTTTTGTTCTGATAATTAAAATTAACAACTATGTTTTTTCAGAATTTAGCAGTAGGAAATTAATAGTCATCCATTTTTCTACACGTTCTGTTAGTTTTACAAAATGGTATGTTTTTCGTCAGACCGCGAAGAAATATAGAGCTGAGTATCATCAGCATAACAGTGAAAGCTAACACCATGTTTCCTGATGATATTTCTCTAGGGTAGCATTTAAAGTGTGAAATGCAATGGTCCCAGTACTGAGCCTTGCGGTACTACATACTGCACTTGTGAACGATATAATACTTCTTCATTCACTACATTCGTCTACGAATTTCATTCATCTACGAATTGATGACGGTCAGATAAGAATTATTTGAACCATGCCAGTGCAATTCCAACAACAATTGTGGAATTGTTCCTCAGGGAATCTATAGTGCACTGTCTGATGCAATACTGTAGCTGACTGCTGCATGGTTATAATTTCCTCTCTAATACTATCAATCTTGGAAGTAAAGAAGTTCAAGTTCACAATTTTCTATGAGACCTATGTTATTCTGTGGGCACCACTTAGACATCCAGCCATTGAGTGACGACAGTCTGCTATGTATCTCATCACCACGGTAAGCAGGGAGGGGATCAGATCATATTACTGTATCTGATATCGTACTTGCAAGTTCACAAACCTCTTTAATGTTATGTTTAGTGATCTCTGGCTGGTGAAGTCGAACATCATTAGTGCCGACGTGAATAACAATCTTACTGAATTTACGTTAGCATTAGCCAGCACTTTTAAATTTGCCAAGATGTCAGGCACTCTGGTTCCCGGTAAACATTGGACTATGGTGGCTGGTGTCTCTATTTTCACGTTCCATACAATATAATCGCCAATAACTAGGGCACTTTCTTCAGCTTTCTCAGTGGGTGCGTGATTGGGAATGGGGAGTGGGAGAACGTGTTTAATGTTTTGATCAGAACGGAAGAGCAGTGTTTGTCCCGTGACTATGCCGCCTCACAGTCACCCTGCTGTGGGGGCTCTGCAACAGGAAACAAACAGTAAACGGGACACTCTAATCTAGTTACTATTCTCAATTAAAGTTTGGGTGCATGTCTTTAGTTCTGAAATCTTCTCTGTCAGCCTTACTGTTTCCCTGCTTTTATCATATGTGAATCCCTCGGCACTGACGGAGAAAGCTACACTATACATGTGGCAAGCAGTGCAAGTGACAATAACAGGAGAAGCCATTACTCCAACAGAAAAACAGAGCTACACTGAGCTACACAGAGCTACAATCGCAAACCACTCAGCAGCACGGCAGAAAGTTATCATCTAATGAAGAGTTGAACTCTGGTCTGTCCTTATTTCACATTGGGATTTTCCTTATTCGTCCTTTTTTGGGGGGAGGGGGGATGGATATCAGCCAAAGAGCCGTTTTTATCTTGAGGCTAACCATGATTTGTGATGACAGGCAGAAAAGCGGATAGTTACGAGTGGGTATGAATCAAAGGTCTTGGGCTTAATGACTTGGCTTTGTAGTTTTTATAGGGGCTGTCCCGTGTTCCCCTAATGGAAGTACCCCACAGCGCCTGCCATGTTGGCATGACTCCTATAATGGGCACTAATGAAATTACTTCTTTGGCACTAGTTGAAATTTACTAGTCGTAAATGATTTTGAAATGCTAAAACACTTTCCTAGTCACTGTAAAGCATTAAAGATCAGTAAAAATATATATCTGATAATGCAAAGACAGCAGGAGATACATTAGTAGCAGTAGTTCAATAACTGTAGCAATTTTGCTCGTCCTACACGTTATTTAACTGCCATGTTTTCTTCCGACCCCTGCTGTGAAATTCCCCTTCTTGAATCCGCAATTTTTTTTCTTCAGAAACCCATCTCTTTTTGTCGCCTTACTCCTCTCTATTCTAGCATGCTGCGCTCCAGATAGGTGTTTTACCGTTGCACTGATCTAGTTCTTGCATCTTTTACCACAGAACCTCAAAGCTGGTTTCAGGTTTGCAACAGTAGCAGGGAATGTTTAGTAACACTTTCAGTTCTCAAACACAATGTAAAAAACCGATATGTTGTATACCAACCTAATGCATATACATAAACACAACCTATATGTGTTTATGTATATGCATTTGTACAATATAAAATCAATGCATTGTGTATCAGTGCATAGTGTATATATCATCAATTGTCATTTAAAATTGTTCTTTTTTTATAATCGACCACAAAATATTTGCAAGTCATCAAACACACACACACACACACACACACACACACACACACACACACACACACACACACACACACACACACACACACAGAGTAAAAGGGAATCACCCCCCTTTTAAAATAATCACATTTTGTTGCTTTGCAGCCTGAAATTAACACAGACACAGTCAATCACTGAGTTGAACCATCTTTTTCTTTTATTGCAGCCTTTAGTCTGTCGGGATTTGTCTCTACAAACTTTGCACATCTAGACTTTGCAATATTTGCCCACTCTTCTTGGAGAACTGCAAATTGAAGTTCAGTTCAATTTGGTGGTGATTGTTTGTGGACTGTAGTCTTCAAATCATTCCACAGATTTTCAATTTATTGTACAAAAATGTTTTTCAATTGATTTTATTTTATTTATTTTTTATTCAACCAGTTATAAGTAGCAAAATTAATTCAAAATGTACCATTAATCAATTCACACTTTGTTCTCTGAGCAAACAAATATGTAGATAAATATATATTTTAGGCTGCTATGTATTGCTTTATTGGTGCATAAAGTTTCTTGTGTTAATTTAGTGAAAAACATGTTTATTGTTAACTATATTTTAAAATAATCACATTTTGTTGCTTTGCAGCCTGAAATTAACACAGACACAGTCAATCACTGAGTTGAACCATCTTTTTCTTTTATTGCAGCCTTTAGTCTGTCGGGATTTGTCTCTACAAACTTTGCACATCTAGACTTTGCAATATTTGCCCACTCTTCTTGGAGAACTGCAAATTGAAGTTCAGTTCAATTTGGTGGTGATTGTTTGTGGACTGTAGTCTTCAAATCATTCCACAGATTTTCAATTTATTGTACAAAAATTTTTTTCAATTGATTTTATTTTATTTATTTTTTATTCAACCAGTTATAAGTAGCAAAATTAATTCAAAATGTACCATTAATCAATTCACATTTGTTCTCGGAGCAAACAAATATGTAGATAAATATATATTTTAGGCTGCTATGTATTGCTTTATTGGTGCATAAAGTTTCTTGTGTTAATTTAGTGAAAAACATGTTTATTGTTAACTATATTTTCATCTATTTTACATTTTGTATTAAACATTTGGGTGAACTTATGTCGTCTTAATCAAGCTGATTCAGAGCTAAACTATAAATTCTGATATATTTTTATGTTTTAGATATTTTTTGTCAAATATCTTTGAAAGGAGACAAATATTGACATCTACTGTATCTCCCAGCCCTACTGTTTGTATAGTATGCGCATTCTAGTGTGACTTTCTCAGTGATTTTCTGTAAAACATCCGTTTATCAGTGCTCCATCCATCTTTGGTTGTGTTATAAAGTGACTAAATAATGCATTACGCATTTTGAATTCTTAAGTGTGTTTCCACAGAAGTGGGGCAGGTTGAGTCAGTGTGGTGTTTTAGAAGAAACCCGAGCTGTGGCGAGAAGTGTTGAAGCCACATAAATGCCTTTCTCTTCATACTTTCATCTCTGAACAGTACGTTTTGCTAAAACGCTTATTGTTTTTTGTAATTTCATAATTTTGCTCTGAAAAACATAACTGATGGTGTGAATAGCCTGTAAATAGTTTTCTGATATTTTTGAGATATTGTGTACATTTTTGCATAAGACAACAATATAAAAATGTTAATCAAATCAATCACATGGTGTTTTGTCTGCATTTTTTTTTTTAAATAGCCGGTCTATGAACACATGCAGACAGATGTTTTTAGCATGATTAAATGTGTTCATTTTTTATCCTTTTTTTTTTTTTAATCGGTTGCATTTATTTATTTAATCTTTCTCTCTAGATATCTGCATCAGCGTTGTTTATTGAAAATATCGGTTGACTATGCCAAGCACCTTAATACATTAATCACTCTCGTGTGCAGTTCTGTGTTGACTCTTGCCATGTTTTTAAACAAAAAATAAAAATATATTTTCTGCTGGCTTTGATTCGGTTACAGATTGTGATTATCAAGTATTCCACGACACTTGAGAGTACTCAGCAGTGAGTTATAGCAAAGATGAACATGTATCAGAAATCATCTCTTTTATAGATCGCTGTCTTCAGCAGTGCATGGCTTTATGGGAGTTTGGCACGGCTTTAGAGATCCGTTCTCTCAGGGTGTAATCTGATCGAGATCAGCTTAAGACGTGTGCTGATAAAACATCAGAGGTTACCATAACACACAGTGTTGTTTGGCGTGTTAAAATTGCACATCTGGAAATGCCTTTTGTTTAGACAAAGGCAGGATGAAGTGTTCCCCCGTACAGAGTTCCCACAGTTAATGTGTTTGTACTAGCCAGTCAAGTGAGTTTTGCTTAGCAGCAGCTCAAAACGGACCGTATATTTTCTTGTCCCGTCATTGTTAATTCATCAGGCACAATATGAGAGGGAAGACAGAAATATGTAGTGTTAAGTCAAGCAGAACAGCTCTGCTCTTCCATAAAATCATAACTCCAAGAGGCAAGTGAGCTTTCCGTTGAAGATTCCGCTTGACGGTCTCTAGACTTGCGCCTGGTTTGTCTCCCAAGCTTGAAACACTGAAGCTCACCCCTGGATTTATTTTCCTGGGACTCCAATAAGCCAGCTGGAATACTGCCTAATCCAATTTGAAGATGGTTATGAATATGTCTGTATTGAATGTATTAAACACTCAGCATGTGTAACATGGGTCTGCTAATTCAAGCAGAACAAGTGCTGATCTTTCAGCAGGAAACATTTATTAACATCTTAATGTTTACATTAAAGTTAATCTCGTATTAACATTGCATATCACGCTGTTTAAAATGAAGTGCTGATCTATGGCGAGGGTTGAAGCTAAGAATATGCCTCGTGTAGAATCTTTTGTTTAGTTAGTAAGGAATCCTTGTCAGTTGTCTGAAACAGTTCATAGTGAGATTTAGTCGTTTTACAAATTTAAATTTGTAGGTCAGAGACCAGATACACGGTTATGGAATTGCTCACCCAAAAGTGAACATTTGTTGAAAATGTACTCACCCCCAGACCATCCGAGATGTAGATGAGTTTTATTCATTGTAACAGGTTTGGAAAATTTCTAGCATTACATCAGTTGCTCAGCAGTGGATTCTCTGCAGTGAATGGGTGCCATCAGAATGAGAGTCCAAACAGCTGATAAAAACATCACAATAAGTAATCCACAGCAATCCAGTCCATCAATTAACATCTTGTGAACCAAAAAGCTCTGTGTTTGTAAGAAACAAATCCATCAAGGTGTTCTAACGATTGTAAATGGTGCTTGATCTGTGCACATTTCTCTTCTGATTCAGATGAGAAGACTTTTTCATGGGAGAAAGCAATATTATGGATAGAAGTGAAAAACGTCTTCAACGTTTATTACAAACGCACAGCTTTGCACTTCAGAAGGCTTTAGTTGATGGACTGGAGTCTTGTGGATTACTTGTGGAGTATTGCTAGCAGCTCTTTGCACATTCTGACGGCACCCACTCACAGAGGAACCGTTGATGAGCAAATTATGTAATGCTAAATTTCTCCAAATCCGTTTCAATGAAGAAACAAACTCCTTTACATTTTGGATGGCCTGAGGATGAGTAAACTGTCAGGCAATTTTTATTTTGGGGTTAACCTTTCCTTTAAAGGAGCAATTCACCCCCAAATTATAATTTACTCACCCACTTCTTGTTCCAAACACAAAAGATGATGTTTGGAAGAAAGTCATTCATTTAATGGATGAAATAACTTTTTGAAATGTCATTTTCGAAATCAAATGTCATCAAAAATATCAAGTCATACAGGTTGGGAATGAGTAAATGATGACAGATTTGTTATTTTTGGTTGAACTACAAACAAAGCCCTCCCAGCTAAAGTTTTCAAAAACATAGCTCCAGTTTTCTCAACTTGTTGTCTCTTCCATATGTAAAGAATAGTTTGCTTGGCTGCGCCTACTAACTTTTAGGATGACTTCCAGTGGAGGAGATGCCAAACAGTGTTCCAGCCCAGAATAATCCTGTTCTTATAAGAACTGAGCCGTATGTCAAGGGCAGTGCGTTTGCAGGTTTGAGTCCTGTCAGGGTTATATAAAGGTCCAAACAGTGTGTCTCAGTACAACGCCTGTGGTGTTGGAGAAAGCAGATGGTCCTGTGCGTCCTGCATAGACTGCTTTTCCTCTGTTAAGTGAAGCAGAAACGCTCTTATTTTTCATCTGCTGTTAGTGCTGATTGACTTGTTGGCTATTTTTATGCTGTACCCATGGTATTCAGAAGACAACACATTCCTTGATGTTTCTTGTAGTAATTGCTAAAACAAACATCACTGTTACTTTTGCTCGTATTTGTGGTTTGGGATTTAAAACATTCCAAAAACTTTTTTTAGTTTAATCTTCATTAAATTGAAGACTTGAAACCATCTCTTGTCAGTTTGCGAAGAGTTGAAGTACAATAAAAAATGTTTTGAAAGACGTTAAAACTTTTATTCAGCAAAGATGCATTAAATTGATCAAAAGTGACAGTGAAGACATTTAGAATGTTACAAATGATTTTCATTTAAAAAGAAATGTCTTTTTTCATCAGAGAATCCTTAAAACATCCATCATGGTTTCCACAAAAATATTAAGTAGCACAACTGTTTTCGACATTGATAATATCTGTAAATATTTCTAAAGCATGTAAAACAGCATATTAGAATGATTTCTGAAGGATCATGTGACACTGAAGACTTATGCTGAAAATTCAGCTTTGCATCACAGGACTAAATTACACTTTTAAATATATGACTAAAATTTCACAAGATTACAGTTGTTACTTTATTTTTTGGTCAAATAAATGCCGCCTTGGGACACTGAAGACTGATGCTGAAAATTCAGCTTTGCATCACAGGACTAAATTACACTTTTAAATATATGACTAAAATTTCACAAGATTACAGTTGTTACTTTATTTTTTGGTCAAATAAATGCCGCCTTGGTGAACTTAAGAGATTTCTTTCAAAAACATAAATTCCTATGGCCCCTTTTTAAACCCTGTCCCTTTCATATTCTTTTGAG
This sequence comes from Sinocyclocheilus grahami, assembly GCF_001515645.1. Taxonomy (NCBI): domain Eukaryota; kingdom Metazoa; phylum Chordata; class Actinopteri; order Cypriniformes; family Cyprinidae; genus Sinocyclocheilus; species Sinocyclocheilus grahami. The sequence goes on from NW_015505369.1 coordinate 235,733, forward strand.
ATCGTTTGCTTAATTTTATTTTGCTTTTTAGCTGCCAATAAAAGTGTATTACTCCCAGCTCAGTTTAAAACCATTCAGCAGAATTTTGCTGATGTTTGTCCCCCCCAAAAATCAGCGCAGGAAATGCAAAAGTCTGCACATTCCATCTAGACCTGCTTCTAACATTTGGATTCAATCTATACAGCCGTTCCTGCAAAGAAGTGCTGCAGGTAAATATGAAATGGAAATAAAACCTCTTATATGTGTCCAGGCTTGCTTTACATTTCTCAGACAGCTCAGCAGTGGAATATCTCACTGTCAACATCAGAAACCTGCATGTGTTTAGCTTCAAAGTGAGTCAGCATGGGGGACAGTATTGCAAGGTGTCTCACCAAACCTTATTAAACCATCCAGCCACGATAACAGCCCATGAATGTGAATGCAGTCACGTACATAAGAACTGCGTTTTAATTCACAGTTACTCAAGAACAGTAGTGGGTTGAGAATTGAAAAGGTCCACAGTGATAATTTAAGATTCTGAAATCTATATCTTGTTGAGGGGCAGTGGGAGACACATCGATATGAGTTTATTGACTTGCATTTTAGTCTGAATTGGGTTAGAATAAGTAAGTCAGGTGATTGTCAGTTCATTGCTGTTCAGTCAGTGGACTGGGAAGAATAAATGCAGATGCTCGCAATATGTCTGCACAGATTCTCTGTCATCCAGGTCATCTGCATTGGAGAAACGTGTTGAAGAGAATCTGGACTAGTTTTTCATATGATGCGATTTCAATTTTTCCTTTGTCTTTGGAGTGTTACAAGCTCTTGGTGCATAAAGAAGCTCTGTAAAGTTGCAAAGACTAAAGTCTCAAATCCAAAGAGATATTCTTTATAAAAGTTCAGAGTCAGCCACGCCTACCTAAAACGGCTCGTTCTAACACGCCCCCACATATCTACCTCACTATGTGGAAAGATTTGCATAACGCCGCCCAAATGTTCACGCAAAGAAAGAAGGCGTAACTTTTAGTCTCGCTGTAGTTTTGTTGACGCTGCAGCCATGTCGTGAAGACGCTGTGTGCTTCGTTGTGAAAGCGAAACTACTTTGTTTGGTCTTCCAAAAGAGGACGATATCCGCTTTGTCATGCCTGGAGCTGATCCATGCTGGTTGCTGAGGGAATACATCAACTTTCACCGTGGACGAAGCGGAGTCCAGCCCGGGGTCCGTCACATGTGATTGCCGCTCATTCGTCGCATCCGCCGGGCGCGCCGTTCTCGACTCCGCCGCCTCAGCTCACTCTAGCCCGGCCTCAGCTCACGCTAAGCCGGGGCTTCCCCTCTTGCTAGGCCGCTGTGTTGTTCGTTGTGAAAGCGAAACTACTTTTTGATCTTCCAAAAGAGGACACGACTACAAATCAGTGGTTAAGTTGTATTTACCACACTGTTCCAGAACAGTTTAACCCAAATATCCAGATGTGTGCAGCGCATTTTATGGAGGACTGTTTACTGATCCTGGGAGAGTAACGTTAGACTAAAATGCCGGCAAACGCAGACATGGTTTTATGTTTACGCAGCGTGATGCAACACAACGCCTAAAAAGACAGTATAAGTCATTATAATCAGTAATTATGTCCCCACTGGATGCAACAAATGCCTCGTTTGTAATGGGTTTTAATGTTTTTGTCTCGTCGCTCCGGCCGGACACGGCATAACATTTCCGTCACACGCTTGAGGTATTCAGCCAATCACAACGCACTGGATAGCTGGCCAATCACAGAACACCTCGCTTTTCAGACCAATGAGCTTTGTAAAAATCGACGCGTTTCAAAAAGGCGGGGCATAGAGGAGGAACAATAATGTACAGTATGTGGAAAATAATGTGTTTTTTTAACTTTAAACCGCATAAACACATTTCATTACACCAAATAATGTTCTTTTTAGCAGCATCATATGACCCCTTTATTAAGACATGCAACTCACCCATGTGTCGTCTTGAACAGATGACAAATGGTGCGCATTTGTATAGTTGTATGTTGTATTTTGTATTTAATCTGTATTTGTTATCTGTATGCACCCAAGGGTCTGAGAGTAACGCAATTTCAATTCTCTGTGTGTATGTGCTGTACATGTGGAAGAATTGACAATAAAGCAGACTTGACTTGACTTGATTTACTACATTTATCTTCATTACATTGTGACATTTTGAGACTGGCAGATTGAAGTTAAATACAAATTAAAATAAAAAGCAATAATGTAAAGCTTTTTTTGAAAAAGAATAAAAAATGTATAATGTAAATGTATAAAAAGTTGAATACAAAGGTGAAATAAAAAATAATTTTAAGTAAATGTTTATGTGAAGTTTAATATAAATTGACAGCCTGAGTCTGTGTATCTCTAATGCAGTTTTTTACAATATTATAAAATATATAGTTACATTTCAATTAAAATAAATTATGTAATGTAAAGTTTTTTTTTATTTATGAAATAAAACATTTATTTTAATTTGTATGTAAGTTGATATACCCCAATCAAGCCACATATTTTGTCCCACAAAGGATTCACGATAAAGTTGTTCATTATGACAGCTTCCATGTTGTGTATCTCTTGTTTTTTTTCTTCACACACTTTGTTTCGTAATCTTGCAAGTGTTCTCCCAAATTCCCTCCTGTTGTTTTAACAATCCGCAAGCCCATAAACCCCCTCCTTTTTGAATGTAATCTAGGTCCCATGATCCTCCTTATTGTAGGACTGAGTAAATCGGAGACATTATCCTCACTGATCTCATGCTTCCTATGAATGGACGGATGACTACAGGGGTTCTCCTGGGATTTCACTGATCCTTCCTCTGTGCTGTTTAACTCCCATGTTTAGCCTCCATTGCTCTTTTGGCTTTTGTACGTCTCCTGACCCAGAAGATTATTGTGACACAGACGCTGTGGATTTACGCTTGAATCCATTGCTGTCTCAGATGTTTGCATGTTGTGCAAGAAGTGTGCATATATTTGTTAATACTGAGAAGAAAAAAAAAAGAATATTTAGTTGGAGCTACAGTGCAAACAAGATTAAAATATATATTTCTGCTATGTGGCAAAGAGGTAAAAACGCCAATAATAAAATTAAAATGCACTTGCTGGTTAGCTGGTTCCTTGCCTTTGGTCCTCATTAATTTTGGTTAAATGCATACAGCAAGTTGCATTTGCACATTGTCACAGGCTGTAATCTTATTTCCAAAGGCCACGGTTATCAGTGTGTCACCTGCTGTCGTATTTAACAGATAGCTGCCTGTTTTACAGCAGGACTGAGTAGGAGCTCTTCACACATGCAAAAGAGCTCTGCAGGATGAGAGGCTTCAGTCACCTGCTGTGAATGAGGATCGGGGCGATCTTTATGCCTGCCCCTCGTCATCAGCTCTGTAGTTTCATCCTGTTGCCAGCTGTCTATCATACAGATGTTTCAAAAGTGTCAAAACTGTTCATTCAATCTCTCTTTCTCTTGTTTTTCTTTTCTCTTTTGAAGACATGGGACACGTTGTGCTGGAGAGGTTGCTGCTGTTGCCAACAATGGCATCTGTGGTGTCGGAGTGGCCTATAATGCAAAGATCGGAGGTGAGTTGGCATATTTAACTCACGTTTTCCATGTTTCATCACGTACAGTCTATTCTATCAGCGCACACCCCGTCCATTCCAACATTTGAATTGCAAAACACCTCTGTGAAGCATCAGATTAGCTTCACATTCAGATTAGCTCTGGTCTCTGTGTGTTAAACCATATGAGAACTCTTCTGTACCGAGAGCACTTTGAAAGAGGAACTCCATTAGCAATGGCTTCATGAGCTCAAGTGGGACAGTTATCACAGGCTCCAGCATAGGTCCCTGTGAGCCAAAGATTTGGACGCAAGCATATGTAATCCCTTTAATTGGCTGAGGTGCTTTTATCCTGTTCAGTGCAGATTTTGTTTCATTACTCTTCTCTACGCTGCCTGCTGTCTACGGTCTTGGACTTCACAGGACATGGGATAAATGTTATTAATAATGGTTTGTTTCTAAATCGTCTCCAAGAACTGTTAGCCAACTGCCCATAGTTGAGTCTTAGCTATTTAGATTAGCAATATGGTATAATGTTATACCTTAAAGGGAAAACTCACCAAAACATGCAAATTGTCATCGTTTATTCACCCTTATGTTGTTCGAAGTACTCTTTGACTTTTGTTCTTTGGTTGAACACAAGGAGATGTTAAGCAGAATTTATGGCTGCTCTTTTCCAATGCGATAACTGCTTAAAGTAAGATTTGAGATCTGTTCTACCTCAAAGCCATCGTTTGACTGAACCCAATTCTACCCCTTAGCCCTTCCCCTTTCCCCTACCCCTCTGTTTCACGCGTTCACTTGAAGGGGTAGGGGTAGGGGTGTCTCAATTCTCTTTTGGTTGGAGGGTTAGGGGAAGGGCCAGACAGCCCTTCAAACGAAGATTTTTCGGGACCACACTTCAAACGAAGGGGTATGAATTATCTCAGCGTAAACCGGCTTCAGGGGCAACATGGCTGCCCGAGGAAACAAAAAGACACATAAATGTAAGCATTTTTGTCATTAATAAAGATTTTAACGAAAAGTAATCATTTGTTTTGTTACATTCAATCGTGAGTTCATATTTACGGTCATGTTACTCAAAGAAATGTTTGCAAAAAATCACTAATATTTGCAAACGTCATATATAGCCTGCACGATAGTTCCACAACATATTTTCACCACCGTAGACATTGAGGGGGGCTAGTCCCCCCAATAATTAGAAATCGCTAAACCCTTTTCTCAAATATTGCCAATTCGAGAGAGAGAGATGTAAGTTGTGTGTATGCGTGTCTGTGCGTTTCTCTTTTTAGAGTGAGTTTACTTAAAAAAAAAAATTAAATTAAAAAAAACCCCCCGCGATTTTATCCTCTCGTTGCTGGAAAATATAATGTAGCGATTCAATATTTAAACTGTTATTAATAAAAGTTGTGGGGCAGCGTTGACAAGTTTCTTTTCTCCTGGATGTGTGAGCTGCGCGATCTCCGATATAGATGTGTGTGTGTGTGTGTGTGTGTCAGTATGCAGCGCATTAATATAGAACGGTAATTAAAGGCTCTAATGCACACCAGTACAGGTGTGTGTATTGTAGGAGCTAGACGACGTATGATGACGTGTGACGGCATAGTAGTGGTGTCCCAATTCTTAGGGGAATAATTTCAAACCCCTACCCCTTGCCACTCTGTTTCAAGGGACAAGGGGAAGGAGTAGGCGAAGGGGTATAAAATAGAATTGGGCTTGGGCCTTAGTGTTTCTTGGAAGAAAATAAAAATCATATTGGTTTGAAACAGCATGAGAGTGAATACATAATGACAGAATTTTCATTTTGGGGCGATTTAACTCTTTAACTTCACCACTACTACTACACTCTAAAAAATGCTGGGTTGTTTCAACCCAATGTTGGGTCAAATATGGAATAACCCAACTGTTGGGTTAAAAAGTAAATTAAAAAATGTAACCAAAATTTAGCCCAACAGTTTGGTTAGTCCATATTTGACCCAACATTGGGTTGAAATAACCCAGCATTTTTTAGTGTACACCACTTCACCACTACTACAGAATAGATGATTATGTAATATACTGTATTTGTTATGTTATATAACATATGTATTATGTGTGTATTATGAGGTCACCCTGGCTCTACACATCCACAGCCATTAGTAACATTTTCAAGAACTGACTAATCAAACAACATTTACGTTGTGACACACAAGTCACCCAGCACTTGTTTGTGTTACGGGCATGAGCGATATGTTAAATCATGCGACTTTTTGAGTAGAGGAGTTCTGTTATTTTTTGATGCATTTGAATTTATGATGCAATTTGTGTGATAAATATGGGTAAAAAGACCTGTATACTAACCATATCTAGGGACGGGGCCAGATTCACAAATCATTTCTAAGAATAAAATTCTACTTAACTTTATTCTTAAGTCGGAAAATAAGAAGAAAATAGCAGTTAAGTTACAACACTAGATAATACATATTACTATTACCAGGGATGTGCATGAGTACTCTGAAGTGACGCCATTGATTGATAGCGTAATGATAAATGACAATGATTGGTCATTGATCAGTCAGTGAATGCAACAGAGAACTCCATCGTGAGATAGGCTTTTCAAAAAGAACTATTTAAAATATCCGGCACATAAAAAAAAAAACTGTGTGCACTTATGATTATTACAGTAATAACATCAGAACTTGCAGAGGTCCAAATCGCCAAAGTTATTTTTTTAAAGGTTCTTAAGAAATTATTCCGAATTTCTAAATTTTTTTGTTTAATGCCTTCATGAACAATCACTGTGGTCTATTCACTTGACTTCATTTATAATATTTTACATATTAGGGATATGTATCTTTGGTGTCTTTTGCATTATCTTGTTTCCACTTATTCCTGTATATTTAAATGTACCATACTGTTGTTTCTCTTTTTGGAAATTACATGTATTAAAGTGAATGCCACTTTAGAATTAAAAAAAAAAATCCACTTAGGAAAATTGTTAGAAACTTCTGAACTGCTTTAAGCTTTTCATGAATCTGGGACCAAAATATTATAGAGACTTTGCGTGGGCTCTGTTGAATCTATTTTTTTTTATTTATTTAATTTTATTTGGATTGTGCATTTGCTGCAGACACTAAATGTGTGCTACATTTCAAATCTTCCCTTTTATGCAGATAGTTAATGCATTATGGGTAAAGTCCATTTCTCTTTTGTCAGCTTTGCCTTTGTTGCTCTCTAAAGCAGCTGTTTTTGAATTAGCCTCCTAATGAGAAGCAGTGGAGGGTATGTAGCCTTGCTGTGCCCATTTCACCTTGAATCCAGGGGGAAATCTGTGCTTAATAAGCAGCAGATACTACTCCTTTAGGGGTAGTATGGGGACAGAGAGAACTGAAGGTTTTTGGACAGCTGAGCTGTAATGTCGACCCAAACTGGCAGGCAGTGCCTTCTGCTGTAGGAAAGCTCAATGAGCAGCACGCTAGCAGAGATGGCACACAACACGGTTAATTCCTCTGCCAGGACTCATTAAGCCAGAATATTGGTTTGGAAGACTTGGTTGGAGGAAACAGTAGAGTCCATTGTTGGAAATTGCTTTATAACAAATAAAACTGAGGTTTCTTGTTGCATTTTTGAGGGGAGATAGATTATTTGTATTTACTAGAGTCTGAATAAAAAAAATCCCCTCTTTTGTTACCACAGTGCAGCCGTGTATATCTGTCATGCCTTTCTCGTTTCCTGGAAAGTAATCATAGCCAGCTTTCTCTTTGTCCTACAGGGATATTTGGGACTTTTGGAATGTAGATATGGGATAAAAACATTAAGCCTTTCCAAGATGTAATGCTGTATTTTCCTGTAGTTGTGGGTTTGTTTGCAGTACTGTCTGCACCAATGCTCTCGGATTGCTTTGGAAAACCTGAAACGACTGAACTTTTGTTTATTTGCACTATCCCGTATGAGGGCAGCCTTGAGTAACCTCGCCCCCTTGTGTATCAAAGAAGTGATTCATATTGTTTTGAAGATGTTTGACTCTGATTTCTCATCTTTTTACCACTTTAAAATCTAAGAGCTCTTGGCAGAATGTGCTCTCTTTTTTTTTTTACCCAAGGCTGAGATAACATTCTGATGCCGGGATCTCAATAACTCAACACCTTTGACATTTTGGACTAAACACTGGCTCGTTCCCAAACCCCCAATTCGGTTTAAGATTCTCTTTTGTACAGGGTAGTGGAAAAAGATAAGATGGTCTCCTCTGTTGTGAGCGTATGTAAAAAGATGTTTGAAAGAGAAGAATGTAGCCACTTGTTACCTTTGAATGAACTCCAAATTCGAACATGAATGCGCATGCACTCATCTTTTTCCTTTGAAAGGAACTTTTATATGCAGCTCTGTCTGTCTGTGCACCTCATCCCTTTCATGCTGCAAGTTATATGTGAGCATTAGATGTTAAATATTTAGCAAACAAGAAAGATCTCTATCATATGGGATTTTTAGTGGGGTTATTCATACAGGCTGCTTTCTATATAGCCTTTCTGTATGTTAGGTACATTATATCTCTCCCCCAGTGGTAATCTATATACTCTATATAATCTATATACTTCTCAAAGAAAATATAGATTCTGGTGGTGGGTGGCTAATTAAATATTTGACAGGCTAGTATTTAAATGTCACAGCTCTAGTATTGTTTTTAAGTTTGGGTTTATAGTATTTATATTAATATACACATTTAAAGATGACTGAAAATATAATGAAAGTTTGTTTAGAGTTTATGTAATGTTTAAAGTGTAGCACCGGTTTTGAGTATTTTATATATTTATTTATAGTATATTTATATTATTGTTATATTTATATTTTGTTTCATTAAATATATATATTTACAAACCCGATTCCAAAAAAGTTGGGACACTGTACAATTTTATATTTATGACTAGTATGTAGACTACAGTTCAAAAGTTTTTGTTTGTTTGTTTGTTTTTTAAGAAATGTATACTTTTATTCCGCAAAGACACATTCAATTGATCACAGGTAACAGTAAAGACATTTTATAATGTTCCAAAAAATTATCTATTTCAAATCAATGTTTGCAGATACATTTTTTCATGGAAACAAAAGTATGCTGCCTTATTTATTTTTTTGTTGAAGTTATTAAGCACTTATTTAAACTCTGAAGAACCTCTCATCACACATTTCTTAGCCCAGTATTAAATGTAGCTTTCGATGACATACAGTATCAGGCACAGACATTTTGGCATTTCTATCTGTATTCTCCATTTCTACAAATATCACAGTGAACCTGGATACTATTAAATCATTACTGGAAAAAAAATAATTCTCCATGCTTTCCAGTGCCAGAACAAGCTCAACAGCTTGATTGATTGATTAACTATTTTTCCCCTACTATCCTATTTTTCTCTCACTCTCTCTGAACCTAAAGTGCTTGTAATGGACAGTGACTCTTACCATTTTACTATCTCATCTAAATACAGGCATTAAATAATCAGACTGCAGTTTGGAGGTAATGTAAGATGTAGCATTTGCAGGTACAGTATATTTGTGTGTGATTTGCTCTCTGTCCCATGCTCTAATGTGTTTAATGTTTTGTATTTTACAGGTGTGCGCATGTTGGATGGAGAGGTCACTGATGTGGTGGAAGCTCAGTCCCTCAGTCTCAACCCACATCACATCGACATCTACAGTGCCAGCTGGGGACCCGAAGACGACGGCAAAACGGTGGACGGACCTGCAAAGCTGGCCAAAGAGGCTTTCCTACGCGGCGTAATGGAGGTTTGGCTTTTCTAATCTGAATTTATTGCACTACTTTGTCATTTAGCTAATGTAAGAAGAAATATTCCTTGTGGTGCTGAAAGGGGCTATATTCTGCACTTTTGGTTCATTTTATTGTTCCCTGGAAGGCTATTTATATTCCTTTTCATAATTTATATTTCTTGTCAAAGAATTTTCCTCCCTCTCTATGCCCATTAGAATTTATTGGGCTGCATTACTGTAACTTAAAAGGCCCGTTCACACCAAGGACGATAACTATAATGATAACAGTAACAATATTGCTTTAAAAGTCCACACCACAACTATAACAGCACAGAGGAATAACATCATTGGAATCACTTCCAAATCAATTTTTTCCTGCTGATGAAAAATTAAAACATTAGAATCTATTCTATTTTAAAGAACGTGAGCATTTAAAGTGCCAGATGACATAGCAGCGTGCACTTAATAAACAGAACATTATTGTGCATTGGTGTGGACGCTAATATAGTTACAGTTATCTTTATAACTGCCGTTCTTGGTGTGAACAGGCCTTAAGACTTATCTAAATGATATGTATATTTAAATGGTTTATTATCATTGGCTAAATTTACATGCCAGCGTAGTTGACCACATGTGAGATTATTAAATGTATTAAACAGCTAATGTTTTAAAACGTTAAATTGGGTTAATGCATTAAAGACATTTCTGTTTAATTTGTTTGTGTGTGTATACAGTGGGTACGGAAAATATTCAGACCCCCTTAAATTTTTCACTCTTTGTTATATTGCAGCCATTTGCTAAAATCATTTAAGTTCATTTTTTTTCCTCATTAATGTACACACAGCACCCCATAATAATATTATATATAGCATATATAATGGGCGCACACCCAAGCATTGTTCTCATAACCGACTATGCCTGACTGACTCATCTATTGTCCCGCATTCAAGACACAGACACTAGCGTTCACAATGGAGGTATGCTTTTAAAGGCCTGATACCTGCTGCTTCTTGTGCTGCAGAGACTCTGTCAGTTATTTTATATATATATATATATATATATATATACTGTATATATATACAGTGGGTACGGAAAGTATTCAGACCCATGTGATATTTCAGTTTTTCTTTTTTAATAAATCTGCAAAAATGTCAACAATTCTGTGTTTTTCTGTCAATATGGGGTGCTGTGTGTACATTGAGGAAAAAAAAATAACTTAAATGATTTTAGCAAATGGCTGCAATATAACAAAGAGTGAAAAATTTAAGGGGGTCTGAATACTTTCCGTACCCACTGTATATATACTGTATATTTTTACTTCCTTTAAAAGGGACTGAATGCATTAATTACAGAAATTATAAATTCATTGTGAATAATGAATCTTTCCCCAGTGTGTGTTACATATACTGATGCTGTATAATTAGTGTGACGTTTTCTGGCATTAGTCATTTATGGGCTGTTTATTTATTGCCTATGGTTTTGATTTAGCATCGATACCCAGGTACCAGAGCATGATGCCATATCGAAGCCAAAATTTTTCACTCGGGTGGACCGGGGAGGAAGTTTTGCGCTGTGAATGTCAACATAAAACCCATTTCAAAAAGAGCAGCGAAGAGGTCCTGTTTTCCATGACATGTACAATTGCTTCTGTGACTCATGGGCTATTTTTACTGTTTCCTGCCATTATCTGCATCAGTTAGTCTGTGCCACAAACAGTAGACGTGTTTTCATTGATATTCTTGTTCTGAGATGGTCTGAATTTGCCTCTCTTAACCTTGAACTTTTACCAGCAGCGGCATTTAAGAGGGCAGAAATTTGCGGGTCAAATGAATTAAGTGGATTTTACTTATTTGCTTTGAAGTTAGCAATGTCAGGGGGGCTGTGGAAGGGATGCTCTGTATTTGATTTTGGCACACTTAATTTGCGAGTGCCTTGAGTCATAAAAGCACTTACTAGTCAGAGCGAAGTATGTTGAATTTAAATGTCACATTAAATAGCAATTTTCACAGAGATATCTTCATGTGGATTTTCCAGAGCGTGAACAGTATTGACATTCTTAATACCTAATTACTTAACGCCATTTGAGCTAAACTGCTATCATGCGCGGTTTCAGCCCTTCACTCACACATGACCGTGCTCTGGGGTTGTAAAACTGGCTGATGCCCAGCTAAAGGACAATGCAGGAGAGCCGTGCCAAGACACTACCTACCGCAGTGGGTCGTGGATGGATTTTATAGGAGCAGACCTTTTATAGAAAGATTCTGAGAGGCGATTAAGTACGCAAGACCACTTTCATCACTTAAAGGAATATTTCATCCTAATATTGAAAATTCTGTCATTTGCTCATCCTCATGTTGTCCCAAATCTGTATGGCTTACTTGCTTCTGTGGAGCAAAAGAAAATATTTTTTACAAATTTCTCTGTTTTTGAGTTTTTTTGTTGTTGTTCTTGCTGCTGCTGTTGTTTTTTTGATTATTTTAAATGTAAGTGCATAGTACTTAAGGCCGCTTAATATAAAGTGATACTGTATCATTGATATACTGTTATAGTTTTGAATGCATTATTTTGTATTTTAGTATACTTAAACTAAATGAAAATCAGAAATGTTGTCTTGACTACTAGCTTAAATTAAATAGGTTTTTTTTATATATCAGTTCATTTTATTTCAGTAATGTGCAAGCACTCTTAACCACAACTACGCTATTTATTTTAACAATATCACTGTTATTGTTTGTTTTCCCCATTTACAGCATGCTTGATTATCCATTATCAAAAACTGTGATTCGTTAAATTCATTCAATGAATAATAATTAGTGCTGTCAAACGATTAATCGCTTCCAAAATAAACGTTTTTGTTTACGTAATATGTATGTATGTGTACTGTGTATATTTATTATGTATATAAACACACATAGAGTGTGTGTGTGTATATATATATATATATATATATATATATATATATATATATATATATTATATATATG
>NW_015505369.1:248038-254037 GCF_001515645.1 Sinocyclocheilus grahami
TACGTGTATACATTTATATATTTATATTCTTATATTTTATATTATACATAAATATTTTTAATATATAAACACTACATATTTTTCTTAAATATATACATGCATGTGTTTGTATACATAATAAATATACACAGTACACAAACACATATGTAAACAAAAACTTTTATTTTGAATGCGATTAATCGTTTGGCAGCACTAATAATAATAGGTATTTATTTATGCTTTTGCAGTAACCAGTAATTATAATGTTTTAAGTAGATGTTAGGTGACTTAATACTACTTTTTATGATGTTTTTATGCCATAGCACAGCATAGCATAGCATTGGTGCATAGATCTGTAGCATAGATGCTTTGTGCATAATTGGTTCCAAATATGAGTGATCACATTAAAACTGAATTATGTTGGGTTGTTCTTTTAAAAGAACAGATGGTGAGAGCAGTAAGAATTTCCCTGTCACTGTTCCTATAAATAAGTGACAAGGACCAAAAAATAAAAAATAAACTTGAACTTTTCCATATCCATATTTTCTAGCCATTGTTTCTGGTGTCCAAATCATGAACGTTCACACGTGCCAGCAGTCAGATTTGTTTGGGAAACAAGATCCATGTTGCGTGGAGAAGGCCAATGCAAATGGGGCTCTGGTCTGTGTAAACACCCTCGCTGAATAGATGCCCACAATCAAGCAGGTGTGTGCTGTAACAGAGAGTGAACTCTCAAAGACGCAGCCAAACTTTGCACTGCAGACTTTCTCAGCACGCTATTTTATTTGGTGCATTGTTCTAATTTGTATGGTACAGTAAAGCACCGTATAAAAAAAGCAACGATCAAACGTAACAAGCAAACAGCATCTGACTCAAATTATTTGCACTGTTAGCCTTTCCTTATGGCGACATGATGAAATGAAAGTCACGCGGTTATTCAAACATGCCTCGTTAATGCAATGCGTGTATTTTTCACGAGCTCATTATCGGTTCTGACAGTTTGCCATTGCGTTACTGCGCTTCATCTGAGAAGTAGACCGCAAAAGCCCAGTGCTGTTTGCGTCTTTCATTTGTGCCTGAAAATAAACATGCATGATTAATGACTTGCGAACATTAGCGCCATCCCACAAGGTCCTTTTAAAAGCATCTGGCCCAGCAATCGAAGCCATGATAGTGCTTCAATAGTCCATGACACTTTGAAAATCCTTTCTGGGAGACGATCCTTTCCAAACTCCACTCATCACAAATATTATCCAGTTGTTTTGAGTACTGTCATTGGTCATTCTCCCGTTTCAGACTTTGCAGCACAGCGCTCGCATCTGGCTCTCAACGTCTTAACGGCATTAGATTGGGCTTGCATGAACAGAGATGCCAGCAATTTTGACTGACTGTGTGTTTCTACTCCCAAATTCTAGGGCCGCGGAGGACGGGGCTCCATCTTTGTGTGGGCTTCGGGGAATGGTGGCCGAGAGAAGGACAGCTGCAACTGCGACGGCTACACCAATAGCATCTACACGCTGTCGATCAGCAGCAGCACGCAGAACGGCAACGTGCCCTGGTACAGCGAGGCCTGTTCGTCCACCCTCGCCACAACCTACAGCAGTGGAGGCCTCAATGAGAAACAGATTGTGAGTCTCTTTCTCTCTCTTTCTCCGACTCCAGAAAATCAGCAACAGTTATCCTTTAATTGAAGAAGTGGCGTAGCAAATCTAATCCAAAAATAAAGAATCTGAAACCAGTTGGAGATCAGAAGATTGACTGCCAAGCCAATTTATGAAGAATTGTTGCAGCGGCTTTAAAGGCTTTTTGGCTGTCAGTGAATACTGCGTTCACTAGTGAGGATGACGACAGATGTTTTTGTCTTTATGGCCCTGTTTGAAGCTTCAGAAACACGGATGTTCTTGTGATTGCAAACCATAGCTTCTCACTATCACGCATGGCTTGGTTGTATGTTTTATATTTTATTATTTTGTGTTTGCGAATATTAATGATGTTTGTTAAGGCAAGCATCACTATTTTTATTGCATACACTTGTGCTCAGGGATTTCAACAAACCCCAGCCCCGAGTATTACTATGTGTCCTTACCAGACAAAGCGACAAGCCATAAAAGCTACAGCATCTCTTCTCTGTAAATCAAATTATGCAGCTTGTTGAGGGGAGGTGTGCTATTACTAAGTGATCCGACTTACAATTTTGGCCTGGCTGATGATAAAATGGGGGGAAAAGACATCGAAGGACAGATTTTAAAGTGGTAGGTAACCACCCAGGGGCCAAATTCACAACATTTTCTTAAGAAGTTAAGAAATTTAATAAATAAATTCTTAAAGTTCGTAAGAATGTTCTCAAATATTTTCTTGGTAGACTTTGAGGTGGTTTCTGATTGTCAAGTCAAGAAACCTTTATTTATATAGCGCTTTTAACAATACAGATTGTGTCAAAGCAACTGAACAGCATTAATTAGGAAAATAGTGTCAATAATGCAAAATTACAATAGTAAACACTCATTTTTCAGACAGTTCATCATTGAATTCAGTGATGTCATCATCCAGCTCAGTTCAGTTTAAATAGTATCTTTGGAATCATTTGCAATCAAGTCAACGATATCGCTGGAAATTAAGTGTCCCCAACTAAGCAAGCCAGAGGCGACAGCGGCAAGGAACCAAAACTCCATCGGTGACAGAATGGAGAAAAAACCTTGGGAGAAACCAGGCTCAGTCAGGGGGCCAGTTCTCCTCTGACCAGACAAAACCAGCAGTTCAATTCCAGGCTGCAGCAAAGTCACATTGTGCAGAGGACTCATCTGGTTCCTGTGGTCTGGTGGTTGTATGGTGGTTCTTCTTGCCGAAGACTCGCTCATCAACTCAATGAAAAGCACCTCAAATGGCATCATTTTCTGCTACCTGCTGATTACAGTGATAATCATAATAAGTTCACTCTGTTTCGGTGCGACTGGCTTGGCGGGAGCTCAGCACTCGGGGTCATGTTTCAAAAATAATGAATCTCATTTTTACAGAGTTATTTACTAGAGCTGCAACAATATTGTCGCAATATGTTGCAATACAAAAATGGAACAATGTGTGACAGTATGTAATGTCTAACATAACATAATTCTGTATTTTTATCTTGGAAGAGTTAAAATGGGAATATCTCTTTTCTGCTTAATGAACTCCCTTTTGGTGACTGTTTATCATATGCCTTAAAATACTTACCGTACCATGAAAATATTGTATCATGTGAACAGTATATTGTAAGGAGCTGACTCGTGACATCACCCTATTATTTACAATGATTTTTAATAACATTCTTTTTAGGAATTCTAATTCTTAGGTTTTGTCTTTGGAACAATCTTAAGAAAAAAAAAGATAAAAACATTCTTAAATGTTTTGGGAATACAAAATATTCTTACGTTAGATGTTTTGGGAATACAAAATATTTTTAAGTTAGAAAATAGATGAAAGTAGTAGTTAGGAAGAATTTTATTCTGAACATTCTATTCAAAACATATCATTTTGTGAATCTGGCCCAAGACCACTCAAGCAACTGGATATTAGTGCTCTAAGAACCACTCAGATCATCTTAGCAAGCACATAGCAACGCCCTGGCAACACCCTGGCATTGTGATGCTGATATTTGCAAGATCAACTACCTTTTCTAGTTCTTTACTCAAGTTTCAAAGCACAAATATCCCTATGATTCAAAACAGCAACTCCTCACTGTCATAGCATGACATTTTCTTTGCTCTCGTTCGGTTTTGTTTCTTTACCCGGCTCTATGCCGACCGAGGCGCACACCCAAGCATTGTTCTCATAACCGACTATGCCTGACGGACTCATCTATTGTCCCCCATTCAAGACAGACACTAGCGTTCACAATGGAGGTGTGCTTTTAAAGGCCTGATACCTGCTGTTTCTTGTGCTGCAGAGACTCTGTCAGGCAATTTTCCTCTCCTGGGGTCTCCCAAGATCCATTTTTAAGTGTGCAATTGTTGAATTCTCCTGTCATCGCTCCTGTCATTCAGCCTCTGTGCCATTTTTAGCAATTAGTCTCACACAAGGAGGTCTGTCGCAGTCACTGCACATCCTGCAGTGCCTGGCTTTTTTAAGTGTCACCCATCAACCCTTTAATGTTTGCATTTGTCTTGAAATGTGCCGGCTCTGTCTGTGTGACCCTAAGGGCTTAAAGGTGCTGCGCAATGTCGAAAATGTCAAACACCTGGGTCACTTAACGGGCAGAAACTGAATGACTTTCCTGAAGAATATGTGAAGAGGTGTTTGCCCATGCAGATGCTGATGCAAGACTTGTTGCCAAGGCATTGATATGCAGTTGCTAGGAAGTTCTGGGTGGTTGCCTACTGGCCCAAGTGGAAAGAGCTCAATTGCTAAGTCTACGAAATCCTTGTCCCCAGACAATTTTTTTTCCTCCTCTCAAAAACCATTGAGAGGATCAGTTTGATCAGTCATATCAGTTTGAAAAGAAATAGCACGCCGCTCCTCAACAACTCTCTTGATTTAAGGTATCAGTTAAAGCTGTAGCACAAATGGTGAGTGAGGTACTAGTTGCACATCAAAATTTAATGTAACGTACAATTTAGTGTAAGGCTCTTGTTTGAATTATTGATTGTGAGTATCAACAAATAATAATAGCAATGCTAGACACGATTAGTGAGATTATTGAAAGGGTCATGAATTGAAAAATCACAATTTCCCTTATCGTTTGACACACACACTACGGATCAAATAATAACATTTAATTATTTGACTGGTAGTTAATTATATTATATATTAAATAAATATCTTCTGTTCAGCCAGGCTGCATTTTTTTATACAAAATATTTAGAAATATGTAAAAAATATATATAACTGTTAATACATTCCAAAATAGTATTTGGCATCTTCAGTGTCACATGATCCTTCAGAAATCATTGTAATATGCTAATTTGATGTTTGAGAAATATTTATTCTTATCAATGTTGAAAACAGTTTGTGCTGCTTAATATTTTTGTGGAGACTGTTTCAAAGTAAACTGCTAAAAAGAGAGTACTTTATAATGTTACATAAGTCAAATAAATAGTTTTTTAACTTCTTTTTTTAACTTTTTTAACTGATCTTGATAAATGCATTATGGTTTTCACAAACAATAAGCAGAATTATGAATATTTATGATCAGGTGTCACCACTGCCCTGTGCTAATTCAAACAAACATTCAAATTGAACTTTTCTTCATTCAGGCTTGATTGTTTGAAGTGGTGTCCTGCAGAGTTTAGCTCCAACCCCAATCACACCTGAACAAGCTAATCGAGGTCTTATAGCGTACTATAAGCAGAGATTGTTTTACTATAGGGAGTTGAGAGGGTCTGCATTACTTACTATTGGAGAAAGCGTAACTTGGATCACGTGTGCCTTAATAACCAATCACATTACAGCCTTGACGTCATTGAATTTCAGTCAGAGTTATTGCATAGTGAAGCCTCTCCTTCATTGACATCCATTAAAAAAATTACGGCGTCTGGTCTCATTTCCCACATACTGCCGAAGCGTTAGCATTAGCCGTTACGCTTTTTTGGCTAAAGGTTGCAGGCTTGCCTTCTAGTGGCTTTGCTATTATAGGGTGACCATATGTGCCATTTTCCCAGGACGCGTCCTGGCCAGGATTTCTATATTGCCTAAAATATCTAGGTTTTGGCTTTGTTTGCGTGTGCAGACCGATCGGTGTATGACATCAAAATACCATACAGATGGTTCCTTATGCTTTCAAAATGCTCTCGAGGTACTTTGATGTCAAACACTGATCGATTTGAGCCGCGCTGCTTTTAAGTCGAACACACATCCTATGTACGCGTAATTGCATCACTTTGACCGTAAATCCCACCTTCTCACACACATCATGATTGGTCCATTATGTACAATGCCTGCATGTTATTGGTCAAACTACTTTTCTATCATTACCTTCAGCAAGCATGAAAACAGGAAAACAAAGCCAAAACAAATCCTGGCAAGGACGCGTCCTGGGAAAATGGCAC
>NW_015505369.1:254872-267018 GCF_001515645.1 Sinocyclocheilus grahami
TAGGGTGACCATACGTGCCATTTTCCCAGGACGCGTCCTGGCCAGGATTTCTATATTGCCTAAAATATCTAGGTTTTGGCTTTGTTTGCGTGTGCAGACCGATCGGTGTATGACATCAAAATACCATACAGATGGTTCCTTATGCTTTCAAAATGCTCTCGAGGTACTTTGATGTCAAACACTGATCGATTTGAGCCGCGCTGCTTTTAAGTCGAACACACATCCTATGTACGCGTAATTGCATCACTTTGACCGTAAATCCCACCTTCTCACACACATCATGATTGGTCCATTATGTACAATGCCTGCATGTTATTGGTCAAACTACTTTTCTATCATTACCTTCAGCAAGCATGAAAACAGGAAAAAACAAAGCCAAAACAAATCCTGGCCAGGACGCGTCCTGGGAAAATGGCACGTATGGTCACTCTATGCTATAAGCTTCCAGGCAGGTGTGTTGAGGCAAGTTGTAGCTGAACCCTGCAGGACAGTAGCCCTCCAGGACCGAGTTTGGACCCCCCCTGCATTAGCCAATCACAAACACATCTGACTGGCCATTGCATTCACATGCTCAATAAACATGTCTACCTTAGTGAGAATCCACTCCGTACCGCTTGAAAAGCAGGTTTTTTATTCAGTGTGCTTCAGAGTTATGCACATGTTAATGAATCCTTTCATTTTAACCAACAAAATGTAAAGACAATGTAGAGATTTAAGAGATTCACCGAGCATTGTAGAGAGAATCCCTGATTACAAAGGAAGTTTTCACAAGAGTGCAAAATATTTAAATGCAAGGCTGAATCCAAAATTGTGATTATTGGCACACTGATAACCATAAAAACAGATGATACAAAAAAACAAACAAATCTGATGTCAAAATTGATCTTGGAGTGTAAATGCAGACTAACAGAAGTGTTCTAGATCTAGATAACGAGTTTCTTTGTTCTTCATTTTATTACTAACATTTCACTTGACATTTTTAAAGCTATGTTTACATAATTAAACTACATGCTGTGTTAATGTATTGTTTATAATAATTATTGAATTAATTCTTTTATTTATTTTTTTCCAAATAGTTCAAATTATTCAATCGTTCCAGTAGTTTTAGCTATGGTACAAATAACCGTGAGATTTTACTGGTATTGGTACGGACTACTGAAATGTTGGTACTGTGACAACAATATTTGTAGTATTGTGAGAGTATCAGATTGTGAATTCAATATTGTGAATTTGAACCTTTAATCATTACAAGCTAAATTTGTTTTTCACTATGAAATATGGTCTGAAAACTCGGGGGACAGGGAAGTCTGGAAATTTGAGGCTGGAAAAGTATGGAATTTTGAAATGGAGAATGTGTAGGATCCCTGGCCTCGGGAAACATTCTGAAATAATAATAAAAAAAATGCATTTCAAGACCTCTTTAAGCTTTTATCATCTTTTGTGAGTGACTTCATTTTCATATCAGTACAATGTTGGTATTGTGTTCCCATCTGGAAAAATTGGATTTTCCTGTCATATCAGTGATGTGGTGATTTTCTCTCTCTGCTTCCTGTTTCAGGTCACTACAGACCTCAGGCAGAAGTGCACAGACTCCCACACAGGCACTTCTGCCTCGGCCCCTCTGGCGGCAGGAATAATCGCCCTCGCCCTTGAGGCCAAGTAAGTCGTCCGAAGCGTGGTTTGTCCTGTCCTCAAGCGAGGTCATCTTTCTTTATCAGCGATTTGAGTGACCCGAGGCTTTCGCAACAAAAAAAAAAGGTTGCCGGCTAGATTGGCAGACTGGAATTAACCTTCAAGTTCTCATTTAGATCAAACACATGCATTGAGAGGCATTTACGTTTGCATCGTTTTAAATTAATTCACCGGCAACAATATAACCTTTATGACTCTACCTGTAGCTATCCGTGACCTTTACAAAAGGGCAGGAGAGATTATCTTAGGGAAAGCATGCAAGCGGTTTGTGTTTCATTCCACCAAGTATCTCGCACATTTGAAAGGCACTAACACTTCTCTCCATAGTAAAAACTTGACTTGGAGAGACATGCAGCATCTGGTTGTGAGGACGTCCAACCCTGCCCACCTCACCACCAATGACTGGAAGACAAATGGAGTGGGTCGCAGAGGTAAAAGCCCATCTCCTTGCTTTTCATCACTCCCTCCCCTTTCCTTTCGCTCTGGCTTGTCTTTCCACTTTCCAGCTACTTGAACGTTTTGTGATTCGATCAATAACATTATCATTGACTGTACCAGTCTGCAAACCGCTTCGGATCTTTTAAAGATATCAACCTCTTTAATTCACCTCTTTACTTATAATGTCAGTCTTTTTATAGCCTTTTTAAACTGATTCTAAAGTTACTTTCAGCAGTATTGATTTTTCTCTCTCTCTCCTACAGTCAGCCATTCTTATGGATATGGTCTGCTGGATGCTGGGGCCATAGTGGCTCTGGCAAAGAACTGGATGAATGTTGGACCTCAGCGGAAATGTGTCCTTTCCCTGGTGTCTGAGCCCAGGTAGGTTAAACTGTCCATACTAGATCAGTCTTAAAGGGACTGGTTCACCAAAAAATGGCAGTTCTGTCATCATATTCGCACCTTTATGTCCATCCAAACTGAATGTTCACACTGCTGTTTTCTATACCGTGAAACCATCCGGTGACCAGGGCCTGCCGATCTTCAAAAAGGGCATGAAACTCTATAACCTAGTCCAAAGACTAGTTTTTCTTTGACAGCCTTAGTCCTCATTCCCTTTCATTGCATACATAAGATCCTATAACTTATGTTATGCAGATCGCAGAAATAAAGTCATAAAAATGCAAAGCAAAATGCATTTCATGATATCAGAACTAATAAATTAATCAAAAATGCGGCAACACGTTTTATCAAATGTAAATATGATTCCTGGTTAACTGGTTTGTCAAACAGCAAAAGGCTGAGAAATTTCATATTTACATTTTTTAAGGTTTCTGTAAGATTTTTAAATGTAAAATACATTATTAATAAAAATACAATAAAAACAGTAATATTTTAACAATTTAAACTAACTCTTCAATTTGAAATGTAATTTATTCCTGTGATGCAATGTTGAATTTTCAGCATCATTACTCCAGACTTTAGTGTCACATGATCTTTCAGAAATCAGTTTAATATGCTGACTTGCTGCTCAAGAAACATTTATTATTGTTATCAATGTTGAAAACAGTTGAGCTGCTTCATATTTTTGTGGAAAACATGATACTTTGTTTTAGAATTCTTTGATTTAAAAAAAGAACAACATTTATTTGAAATAGAAATATTTAGTACTTTTGCTCAATTTAACACATCCTTGCTGAATAAAATTATTAATGTCTTTCAAATATAAAATCTTACTGACCCCAAACTTTTAAATGAGTGTATATTAAAGATATGAAAATCTATAAATTATATATATATGTATATAAATTATTAGATGTTATTTTTGATTATAAAATAAAAAAATTAAGTATAAAAAAATTATTATTTAAAAAATGTGGAGGTAAAAATATAACTGTTTTAAGCAGCATGAGCGTTCTGCAAAATGTCGTACAGGTTTGGAACACGAGGCTGAGTAAATGATGACTGGATTTTCACTCGACCATTTGTTAGAAGAAACTGCAGTCTTAATTGATTCTTCACTAACATATGGCAAACTGAGGTTCTTCGATGCACACAAATGGTATGCGTTAAAGTTAGGGTTGGAGATTTCGCAAAGACTAGCAATAGCAAGCTAGCTTTGAAAGCACAAGATCCCACCCTCCCTGCATAATCACTCTGCAAAGCCACGCCTCCAAACACATGAGCAGTGACACGATGAGAGACGGCGTTAGTGGAGGGTTGAAAGCAACACTGTCAAATTACCTCATATCTCACTCACCAGTGAGAAAACATTACAGTACAAAGCGCATAATATTACAGTAATAACGCCTTCCATTCTTACTGGAACGCGCTGATGATGTATCATGTTTGCACAAACAGAGTGCGCAGAGGTATGCAAATACATATTTTGACAGGCAGGTAGGACAGCCTATCGTAATGTTTAGACCGAACATTTTGATGGGATGAACATTTGATCAAATTAAATAAATTTAGACCACTTAACTTGGTGATTGCTATCGGGATGTGAAGAGATTTTCAACTAGCATAACAAAAAATGTTTTTGAACCAAATCACTTACCTTGCCTTTAAATTTAGTGCTGCGAAAAAGATCGTGGAGTGCAAGAGGAAATGGGAATGTGAAACGAGCTTGGAGCGAAACATCACTTTTGACGGCCTATCATATTTAAATTTAGATCTGCACAACTTGAATGATACTTCAGTGCATGAGGCATCTCTGCTGCCTACAGGGCATGTTTAAAGGAAGAAATGACTTGCAGATAAGCTTGTTACATCCACGTTTGTCACACTTCCATCACTGCTGACATCTTGGAACTCAAGACTGACCCTCAAAGTACCTCTCCGCCAATCTCGTCCTCTGTCCCAGCATATCATGTCTCGCTCTAAAAACTCACCCTCTTTTTATCCCTTCCTCCAGTCATCCTTTATGGTTCACCAACGTTATGGAAAGATCAAGGGGTTTTGGAGCAAAGCCCAATTTAACATACTGGTTGCAGAAGTCACAGAGCGAAGTGATTACTGGCTGCTTCAATCCATCTCTGCTGTATTTTTCTTCATTTTTCACTCGCAACAGCTCCGACTTGAAATCTTGCACATGCTGCAGCGTTCTGTGCACAGAGGGGTTACGCTTCATTCCTCATGGACTTGTCAGAGGCTGTAGCCTGTCGTTCTCTCTCTTGATTTAAACTCTTCTTCCAGTGTAACCCTGTCTCTGGTGAGCAGGGCTAGGCTGCTCTAAGCTCCTTATAGTATTGGGTTTAGAGTGGCAAAAGCCTACCGGCTCCTGTAGCAGACATCGGTGGCACAGGTCTTAACCTGACTGAACCTTTCTGTTGGACCAGGAATGTGTTTTGCACTCTTAAGTATTGTAGCAGCGGTTTGATATAGCGCTCCTGATTCAGTAAGCTGTTAATTTTTCCCAGTAGCTATTAGTAATGTCAATTTAATGCATCAGCTATGTACAAGTAAACACAGTAAAGCTTTCACAACATTGCTTGGTTTAACATAACTTCTTGGGAAATAATTACCTCTTTGTTCAAACAATGTTTGGAAATTCATTAAAGATTTATGCTAATGCTTTCTTTTGAGACTTAAGTAAACATTTGGGTAATTTGCCATTTAAAAACATTCGACTTTGCATGAAGGTGTGTGCTGTTGCTTTTATAAGCAGTTGAACTAATCATTTTCACCTGGTGGATGATATATGGCACTTTATAGGATGATCTGAACCGTATCTAGTGTTTTTTTTAGCTAGATTGTGATTCTTGGTAGAGAGAATATTTTGATGATCTTACACCAGTAGGATTTGGGGTCAGTAGGATTTTCAACAAGGATATATAAAATGAATCAAAAGTGACAGTAAAGACTTTTACATTGTTACAAAAGAAATTCTATTTCAGATAAATCCTGTTCTTTTAAACTGTCAATTCAACAAAGAATGTAAACATAAGTAAACACAGAGACTTCTTTCAAAAGCATTAAATCTTACAGACCCCAAACTTTTAAAAGATAGTGTATAATGCATTCATAATTAGATATTAAGCAGTATAACTTCATTGTGGTTTAACTGTCAGTTCTTGAACACTATTTTCCTCTTTTTAGGAACATTGGGAGTCATTTGGTGATCAACAAGAGTGTGGATGCATGTGCTGGGACGGACACCTTTGTGAGCTCATTAGAACATGCTCAAGCCCAGCTCACCCTGTCCTACAACCGCAGAGGAAATCTGGCCATCTACCTGATCAGCCCACAGGGCACCCGCTCCACACTGCTTGCACCCAGGTTCGGCACTGAAAGGGATGCATCCACACTCATGATACTCCAATAGAGCCTAGCTGAATCACTTAAGTGTAACATTCTCTGTCTCTTTCTTTCTCAGACCTCACGATATCTCCTCTGATGGCTTCAATGACTGGGCTTTCATGACCACCCACTCCTGGGATGAGGACCCTCGTGGAGAATGGTCGTTGGAGATCGAGAACATGGCTGGGATCAGTGACTATGGTAACAGCTCGTCCATCCATTTTGCTTTTTTTTTTGTGCTTCTGACGTATGGTGCGGGAGATTCATGTTCAACGTAACCGCAATGTTGTCCTGACTCATTTCTTTTATCTACTTCTCTGCTAATAAAAAATGGTAAACCTACTATAAAAAAAGATCATAAAAATAAATCAAATAAAAAAAAATAAAAAAAAATTAGAGCATTAGGAAAATATAATTATAATTAAAAATGATAGTAAAATCGAAAAGTTCATAAAAGAAAATAAAACGGTAATAAAATAAAAGATCATAAAAAGAAAAAAAAAGAAACTGTGCCTTGAAAATGATTAAAAAGAGCCCAATATTGATTGTGATCCAAAAACATTTTTCTATTTTATGTCTAGCAGTGCTTTGCCCTGCACTTTACAGAGTATGTAGAGTATCTTCTCTCCAAATCTGCCTTATTTGCCCAATCCTGTTTTCTTCCTCTTTTATGTCACAGTCAATTTGTCTTCCTTCACCACACCCTGCAGTAAATCTGATTAATTAAATCTAGCTAAGTAAATCAGAGGACCGAGTTTTTCCTCTCTCTCCCACTATCACACTCTCCAGCCACCCCCTGAACACTGTAAATATAAAGGAAATCCCAGCCAAAGCCCATTCATTAGTCCTGCTCAGACGCTAACACAGCTGCTTTATGTCTGGATTGAATGGACCATTCGTCCAGTGCATTACTTAGTCCATTTCTCTTTGTTGCTTTAAGAATTTACAGAGCTACTGACTTTATTGGACTATAGAGACAAAGTGTGCCATCTATCTAATGCATGTCGAAGCGGTGCGGCACTACAGTTACTGAACGATGATGACGATAAGTCTGTGTTCGGACATTTCGTGTGCCGTTACAGGGCACGATGATGATCCAACTTGAATCTTCTGAGTGATTTGTGTTAGTGGGTACAAAATGAGCATGATGTACTAGTGAAAATGTACAATCAGACATTGTCAAAATAAAAAAAGTGGAGTGTTGTATACAATTATAGAATACCAATGGAGTTTTTTTGGTATTTGACCTATTTTATACTAAATATGGCTAATAAATATTGCTTTTTAGTTGATCAAGCATTGATAAATGAAACTAGCACAGCCGTGTTGGAAATCATTACCTCTGACAGTGGTCATTTATGCAGTTATGGTCATTATACTAAAGTATGTTAATGCAGAATGACCAATCAGAATGAAATATTTCAGAAAAGTCATTCCTAAATTATATATTACAATTGTAAAATTTTCTGATATATACACATATATATGTTTGAACTGTATGTGTGTCAGGTCTAATGAGCTATATCACTTAAATAATTGTTTATTGTGATTATCATTAAGTAATATTAAAATTATTAATTTTTTAATTATTAACATAGTTTTGTCATTTTGATTTGCTGTCGTTTGAATTCATTAAGCTTTGAGATGCCCCGCAGTTATAAGTTATAATCGGTGTTATTTTAGTATCATTGAGATTTTTATTTTTTTAATATATTTTTTCTGTGTTCATTTTCATTGTAAAGTTTTAGTATTTTTTGTTGCGCGTGTTTCCTTAGGCAACTAGCTAAAATAAAAAGTGTTTTATATTTGATTTCAGTTCATGTTTATTTTATGTTAAATAACAAAAAATTTTATGTTTTTTTTTTTTTTTGTTAACTTTGGTCAGATCACTAATGCATTGCCTTTTGTGGCTTATTGCTTTAATATCTCTATTCTAACTTAGCACTATTCTGGTTTACTTAAGAAATCAGCTCTGCTAATATTGTTTGCTTTTGGTCGGTTGCTTGTGTTGTTCCTAATTTGTTAGTTGACAGCATCTGCTGACTGAATAAATGTGCTTACAGTATAATACAGTCTACTGGTTGAGAGAGATTACAGAATGAACACAGACATAATGATCCACAGCTGGCAACTGTTCTCATTTTGTGAGTTTCTTGTGTACATGCGTCAGATTGTTGAATCTCTTTCTGTCTGTCTTAGGCACCCTGACTCAGTTCACGCTGGTTCTCTATGGCACAGCTTCTAGTTTATCCGGCCCTTCAGCAGCAGACTCCAGCAGCTGCAAAACATACGACCTCAATCAGATCTGCACAGGTAAGAGTCAGAGTAAATGATGGTGAAAGTGCGCCCCCTGGCAACCACTAGTGGCATTTACTAGCTGTCCTCGGTAACTCTAAGCTGTCTTCAGACCTGATTCTGTGAGAATGGTATGCTACCATACTACTCATATATACTCATTCTTCTGCAGAATGTGTGCTGTGCACATTATTCGCATTTTCATGCATGAGACACCTAGATGAGCTAATGCATTTGCCAAAATGTGCAGTTTACAACTAAAGTACACCACACACTACTATGCACTTGACTTGACCTTCCATTTCTTGTTTAACAAAACAATATAAACATCATTTAACATCATCTTGACTAATTTTATTTGTCGTCTAAAACATTTTTTTTTCTGAATTAATCATGTCATGTAGTGTCATGCAACAACAGTGAAGCTTGCTACTATTTGAAATGTTTATCGTTGTGTAATTACATGCATATCATTCTGTTTTACGTGCTATCTTTAAGAAATAGTAGGCAGTATGTGACACCGAAGACTGGAGTAATGATGCTGAAAATTCAGCTTTCCATCACAGGGATAAATTACATTTAAAAAAATATTAAAATAGAAAACAGTTGTAATATAGAAAACAGTAGTTTATGGTCAAATAAATGCACCCTTGGGGAGCACTTGAAAAAAAATTTTGAATGCTAGTCTATGGTTTTACAAAATGTTTATTCATTAATAAATAACAATACATAATTAATAATTAATAAATAACATACTTGTGACCTTTATAATCTCCTCACTAATTGAAAGCTTTAAACTAAAGCTTGCAGCTGTTTTTATAGGTCCCTTTTTCTTGTGTTGAGAGTGCTGTGCTGGTCATGTCTTAGCTGTTAAATTGTGTGTTCATAACTCCATCCTGGAATTAGTTCACAGTGCCAGCTGCATTGGCAGCCGTGTTCAAGGCAGCTGTCCAGTTAAGCCTGCGGCCATGCCCCTCTCTGTGGACACTCATTGCCAGCTCATTCTTACCTCTTCACACACACACACACACTACTCTTTCAGCAGCATACCTCCTTTCATCAGCTCTTTCCTTTTTCTGTCCTCTGCCTCCTCCACTGGCCGTCTCCTCGTCTCCTGTCCTCCTCTGAATGACACCATGCTAAAAGGATTTCAGTATGAATGCTGAAAATGTGGTCTTCACCTCTTTTTTTTAATGTGTGCAGTGATGGGCAGAGGTGTATGTAGTTGATTTCTCTCCCAATAATGCATTTCTTAAAGGGGTCCTATTATGCTCTTTTACAAATCTTGATTTTGTTTTGGGGGTGTACTAGAGCAGGCTCTCGTACTAGGTTGTTCGAAAAACACATTATTTTTCACGTTTTACATTATTACAGCACCTCTCTCCCCAGTCTGGCATGAACGGCTCGAATAGTTCCTGTATCAAATGAAGGCCCGCCTTCTCAAATACGAAATGTGCTGTGATTGGTTAGCTGGGCCAGTGCATGTTGTGATTGGCAGCACTCGGCGCCTGGTCCAAATGTCAAGCCCCTTACCATAGCTGCCTTTGAGCTTAAGTGTAAATATCAAATCAATTTGAGCGCGATTTAAACCTAGATGATTGTAACCACTAAGTTTGTCTGCCTTGTGAAACCTAGCGCATCTCCGACATAATGATAACACTCGTTGCCTTCTCTAGTGCAACTCAACCAGGTCTCGTCCCATTCGTTGATATTTGTGATATCACAAATCCCGGAAAATATGTGTTGTAGTCCAAACGAGTCGTTCGTTGTAGTTTTTGGAAAGTATAAAATATCTCCTTTTGAATTGGACTTTGAACTTTGTAACTTTGCAGATCTGTTTTATGCTCAAACAGCAACATTACAGACTAACTAAAGTTGAAAAAGTGAAAAAGCATAATAGCACCCCTTTAAAGCCTGTTTACACAGTCTACACTCTAAAAAAATAAAGGTTTTTAAAAGGGTGTTTTCATAGTGATGCCATTTTTGGTTCCCCAAAGAACCTTTCCGTGACCAGTTCTTAAAATAATTTTTTTTTCTAGTGTGAAGAAGATTTTAATCATTTAAAGAAATTTTTTTTCATTATAAAGAACCTATTGTGGAATGGATAGATTCCATGGATGTTAAAGGTTCTTCATGGAACCACAGATGCCAATAAAGAACCTTGATTTTTAAGAGTGTAATACAGCTTAGCCTCTTATCAAACTCAACTTCTTCTGGCCAAGAACTGGCCACTTACACTGGAAAGGTCTGTCTGACCTACACATTTATCTGAAATTGTTGATACAACAATACCGCACCAGCTTGGATTTCATAAAAGCAGTCTTTGTGACAGCCTGGTAAGAGGACTGTATTTGCAGGTGGACTGGTGCACTCAGAGGAAGGAGGTTGCGTAATGCTAGCCAAACTACTCATTTTCAGCTAGCAATTTTGTGTACAATATGCATCAGGCGGTTCGTGAACAGATGTAGGGTGGGCTGGAT
Source organism: Sinocyclocheilus grahami (assembly GCF_001515645.1). Classification (NCBI taxonomy): domain Eukaryota; kingdom Metazoa; phylum Chordata; class Actinopteri; order Cypriniformes; family Cyprinidae; genus Sinocyclocheilus; species Sinocyclocheilus grahami. Next base: position 265,579 of record NW_015505369.1, read on the forward strand.
TACACAGATACATGCCGTTTATGTCGCTGAGGCTACATGCAACTAAACGACACAATAGTCTGAGGCCAAATTTCTGTCAAAAATGGAAAAAAGGTTAAAATATATGAATTTTTTAATATTCAAACAAATAAAAAATGTAAAAATTACAAATCATACGTTATTTTGGGTTAAAACTATAATTGTATTAAAAATCATTTATTGATTTATTTATATCACTGACATTTTATGAAATGTCTTAATATATTACAGGGGGCTCTGACTTACAGTGATTTTTACCACAGTTAAACAGCTTTTAGCAGTGTTATTTTAGTATTATTTGTATTCTTTTATAGTATTTGTTAATGTTTTGAATTAGCTTTTATTTTAATATTTTCAGTTTTAATTTAGTTTATTTTGTAAAAAGCAATATTTATTCATTTTGAATTGGCTTTTATTGATATATTTTCAGTTTTCATTTTAAATTTATTCTAAGCTGTAGTAATTTTGTAAAAAAAAAAAAAAAAAAGTTTATTTTGAATTAACTTTTATAAGTTTTAGGAATTGTATGTGCTTTTGTAATTAGTTTTTTATATATCTATATAGATTTAATTTGATAAAAATATAGATTTTGTTTTAGTGATTTTAGTACTTTGTCTTAAAATAATTGTATTTGATTTAGTTGCCAAGGCAACATGTCTAAATTGCATTTACGTTTTTTTAATTTTAGGTGTTCGTCTAATGTTTCTTTTATTTCAGCTTCATTTCAGTTCATGAAAACAATTTTAAATAGTTTTAGTTAGCAATAACAACACTCTTTTAGACATTTCTTTACGCCGCTCATAAGAGCACTCTTAACCATGGTAAAATGACTGCAAAGCATGGCCACTTATTGCTTTTTGAAATCTCATATTTGGTGTCAATATGTGCATTGTTTGTATCAGCAAAGAGCGCTTTGTGTGTATATGCCATGTGGGTTGCCTTAACCGCGTATGAGTCTCAAAGAGTGATCCAGGAGTTCTTTATTCTACTATCCTCTTGTGACGAAGGATTGCATATTATCTCTAATCTGGCCTCCGCAGCTTGAATCCTCTCCAGGTGTTATTAAGCACTGTTACCACAGCAAACCCAACATGCCCAACCAACCCATAAAAAGGGATTTTGCGCTGAATAAATGCCATTTAGTAGATGAGCCTTTGCAGTTGTCAGAAGATGCTGACTTGGGTGGTTTAGTAATTACTCCAGAAATGGGGCTCGCATCAAGCAAATCTGGGTCCTTAAAGAGGTAGTGTATTTGAAAAGACCTGAATTTCCTGGATCGTATCTCTTATTGGCTTGGCAGGCAGCATTTGAGGTGTAAATAAGCCTAAGCAGTGCAGAACAATGCAGTGTTTAGCTTCAGTCCTCAGGTGGATTCATTATCTCTCACACACACACACACACACACAAGCTGCCCAACTGTGC
>NW_015505369.1:268178-271502 GCF_001515645.1 Sinocyclocheilus grahami
TTTTTCATTATAAAGAACCTATTGTGGAATGGATAGATTCCATGGATGTTAAAGGTTCTTCATGGAACCACAGATGCCAATAAAGAACCTTGATTTTTAAGAGTGTAATACAGCTTAGCCTCTTATCAAACTCAACTTCTTCTGGCCAAGAACTGGCCACTTACACTGGAAAGGTCTGTCTGACCTACACATTTATCTGAAATTGTTGATACAACAATACCGCACCAGCTTGGATTTCATAAAAGCAGTCTTTGTGACAGCCTGGTAAGAGGACTGTATTTGCAGGTGGACTGGTGCACTCAGAGGAAGGAGGTTGCGTAATGCTAGCCAAACTACTCATTTTCAGCTAGCAATTTTGTGTACAATATGCATCAGGCGGTTCGTGAACAGATGTAGGGTGGGCTGGATTACACAGATACATGCCGTTTATGTCGCTGAGGCTACATGCAACTAAACGACACAATAGTCTGAGGCCAAATTTCTGACTTACAGTGATTTTTACCACAGTTAAACAGCTTTTAGCAGTGTTATTTTAGTATTATTTGTATTCTTTTATAGTATTTGTTAATGTTTTGAATTAGCTTTTATTTTAATATTTTCAGTTTTAATTTTAGTTTATTTTGTAAAAAGCAATATTTATTCATTTTGAATTGGCTTTTATTGATATATTTTCAGTTTTCATTTTAAATTTATTTTAAGCTGTAGTAATTTTGTAAAAAAAAAATGTGTTTATTATTTTGAATTAACTTTTATAAGTTTTAGGAATTGTATGTGCTTTTGTAATTAGTTTTTTATATTTCTATATAGATTTAATTTGATAAAAATATAGATTTTGTTTTAGTGATTTTAGTACTTTGTCTTAAAATAATTGTATTTGATTTAGTTGCCAGGCAACATGTCTAAATTGCATTTACGTTTTTTTAATTTTAGGTGTTCATCTAATGTTTCTTTTATTTCAGCTTCATTTCAGTTCATGAAAACAATTTTAAATAGTTTTAGTTAGCAATAACAACACTCTTTTAGACATTTCTTTACGCCGCTCATAAGAGCACTCTTAACCATGGTAAAATGACTGCAAAGCATGGCCACTTACTGCTTTTTGAAATCTCATATTTGGTGTCAGTATGTGCATTGTTTGTATCAGCAAAAAGCGCTTTGTGTGTATATGCCATGTGGGTTGCCTTAACCGCGTATGAGTCTCAAAGAGTGATCCAGGAGTTCTTTATTCTACTATCCTCTTGTGACGAAGGATTGCATATTATCTCTAATCTGACCTCCGCAGCTTGAATCCTCTCCAGGTGTTATTAAGCACTGTTACCACAGCAAACCCAACATGCCCAACCAACCCATAAAAAGGGATTTTGCGCTGAATAAATGCCATTTAGTAGATGAGCCTTTGCAGATGCTGACTTGGGTGGTTTAGTAATTACTCCAGAAATGGGGCTCGCATCAAGCAAATCTGGGTCCTTAAAGAGGTAGTGTATTTGAAAAGACCTGAATTTCCTGGATCGTATCTCTTATTGGCTTGGCAGGCAGCATTTGAGGTGTAAATAAGCCTAAGCAGTGCAGAACAATGCAGTGTTTAGCTTCAGTCCTCAGGTGGATTCATTATCTCTCACACACACACACACACACACAAGCTGCCCAACTGTGCGTCCTATTTAAAGAATGTTACGGGTTCAATACAAATTAAGCTCTGGCAACAAGAGTTTGTGGCATAATGGCATAATGTTGATTTACCATAAAATATTTTTTTGTTTAAGAGTCTCAAAGAGTGATCCAGGAGTTCTTTATTCTACTATCCTCTTGTGACGAAGGATTGCATATTATCTCTAATCTGGCCTCCGCAGCTTGAATCCTCTCCAGGTGTTATTAAGCACTGTTACCACAGCAAACCCAACATGCCCAACCAACCCATAAAAAGGGATTTTGCGCTGAATAAATGCCATTTAGTAGATGAGCCTTTGCAGTTGTCAGAAGATGCTGACTTGGGTGGTTTAGTAATTACTCCAGAAATGGGGCTCGCATCAAGCAAATCTGGGTCCTTAAAGAGGTAGTGTATTTGAAAAGACCTGAATTTCCTGGATCGTATCTCTTATTGGCTTGGCAGGCAGCATTTGAGGTGTAAATAAGCCTAAGCAGTGCAGAACAATGCAGTGTTTAGCTTCAGTCCTCAGGTGGATTCATTATCTCTCTCACACACACACACACAAGCTGCCCAACTGTGCATCCTATTTAAAGAATGTTACGGGTTCAATACAAATTAAGCTCTGGCAACAAGCGTTTGTGGCATAATGGCATAATGTTGATTTACCATAAAATATTTTTTTGTTTAAAAAAAACAAAGCAAAAACCACCTTTAAATAAGACAGTGAAAGTACACCTAGCCCAGGGATGGGCAACTGCCATATACGCAGTGTCTTTTAGTACGGCCCGCTGGATCATATTAAACTCAGATGATCAATTTTAAAACATTTGAAAAGCAAGTCACGTAAAACACACACACACACACACACAAGCTGCCCAACTGTGCGTCCTATTTAAAGAATGTTACGGGTTCAATACAAATTAAGCTCTGGCAACAAGAGTTTGTGGCATAATGGCATAATGTTGATTTACCATAAAATATTTTTTTGTTTAAAAAAACAAAGCAAAAACCACCTTTAAATAAGACAGTGAAAGTACACCTAGCCCAGGGATGGGCAACTGCCATATACGCAGTGTCTTTTAGTACGGCCCGCTGGATCATATTAGACTCAGATGATCAATTTTAAAACATTTGAAAAGCAAGTCACGTAAAGATTGCTTTCAGTTTAAGATGTTAATACTATCTCCAACCAGGAGAGGTCGCTAGTTTCCAGTCGCGCCCCGTATTAATTTCAGCGTAGTAGGACCAAGCGGCAACCTCCCGCTCTCTGTGAAGCCAACAAGGAAGTGACTTAAACTGTAATTCATCAACGCAAGTCACGTAAAGATTGCTTTCAGTTTAAGATGTTAATACTATCTCCAACCAGGAGAGGTCGCTAGTTTCCAGTCGCGCCCCGTATTAATTTCAGCGTAGTAGGACCAAGCGGCAACCTCCCGCTCTCTGTGAAGCCAACAAGGAAGTGACTTAAACTGTAATTCATCAACCCTCACTATGTGGAAATATTAGCATAATGCCGCCCAAATGTGCAGGCAAAGAAAGAAGGCGTGGTTTCAGTAACCGCAGTTAGTGTTGAAGCAGCATGTCAGGGAGACGCTGTGTGTTTCTAGGCGAAAGCAAAAGCACTTTATTTGGCCTTCCGAAAGTAGATGCATTTAGGAATCTTTAAGATTACTTAC
>NW_015505369.1:274562-279633 GCF_001515645.1 Sinocyclocheilus grahami
TAATGGACAATGCTTTGGCAATACTGTGCAAGTCATGCCAATAAAGCTCATTTGAATTTGAATTTGAGAGAGCGAGAGAGAGCGCGAGAGAGAGAGAGAGAGAGAGAGAGAGAGAGAGAGAGAGAGCGGGGTGTGTGTGTGTGTGCGTGTGCGAGAGAGAGAGAGAGCGGTGTGTGTGTGCGTGCGCGAGAGAGCGAGACACATCACAGTGGAGTCAGCTGTCTTAACCGTGGCTTGTGTACTGCAAACACATACCAGCGTCATCACTGTGTCTGTCACGAGACTCTGTTCCCCTTTCGGGCTTGAACTGATGGTAAAACTAATGACATTATTTACTGTCTTTACATTTATTTTGAAAGATGAAGCTCGCGATTATGGTAAGGGGCGTTACATTTCCGACGAGTGCTTGCGGTGTTCGGCCAATCACAATGCACTGGGTCAGCTGGCCAATCAGAGCAGACCGCGCGTGTCGGAAGGAGGGGCCTGTAGAAAACTAAGCGTTTGAGAGAGGCGGGGCATAGAGTACTTACAATAATTTACAGTATTTGAAAAATAATGTATTTTTTGAACATTAAAGCATGTCAGCATATTCTGTTACACCAAATACACAAAAAAATTATCTTTAAAAAAGCATCATATGACCCCTTTAAAATGCCCAACTTTACAGCAGAAAAAAAACATGTTTACAACCTGGTTCAAAAAAAGATTTTGGTCTATATAGCTAATTTTGCCCTTCATGACAACTGTGAGGGGGGTGAATTTTTTTTTATAACTCATCCGTTTAAATTATATTAAGCCTTAAAGTTCTGCATAATTAAGGGCTTGGCCACTTGAATGACGGGTGGATTGCCGTTGCTGTCACCACCTTCGAGCTAGGTGGAGCGTGGCTTCAGCAACCTGCTCACGTCACCGCGCTGCCAAGATGGCGACGGCCGCCTCCGCCCACTTTTGAGCTCTGGGTGACGTCACGGACACTATGTCCATGTTTTATACAGTCTATGAGTAGGACGTGCACTCTAATGAGTTGCACTTGCCTCAAATTTCAAAGGTAAAATTCAGTCAACAAAAGCTTTTTGGCAAATGCAGTCTGTAAATCAACAAGCTTGACAAATAATATGTTGATACACTTCTTTTTCCTTTTCTTTCAATATTTTTAAGTTAATATTTGTATTTGTTTATAATTATTATTTTATTGTTGTTTTAAAAAAAAAAAAAATTCAACCATTTCTTTGTGGTTTTTCCCTATTTTTGAGTATAAAAAAAATTATCCTTTTTTTTTTTTTAAATGCATATTTATTTTTAAAGCTGTTGTTGTAACAAATGAAATACTTAACATTAAGAAGTACAATTAATTTATTATTCTATATAGTAGCTATATAGTATTCTATATAGTATCTCAGTTAGTGATGAGGTGATAAACAGATTTGTATTAATGAAATGTGACCCTGGAGCACAAAACCAGTCTTAAGTCGCTGGGGTATATTTGTAGCAATAGCCAAAAATACATTGTATGGGTCAAAATTATCGATTTTTCTTTTATGCCAAAAATCATTAGGACATTAAGTAAAGATCATGTTCCATGAAGATATTTTGTAAATTTCCTACTGTAAATATATCAAAACTTAATTTTTGATTAGTAATATGCATTGCTTAGAACTTCATTTGGACAACTTTAAAAGTGATTTTCTCAATATTTAGATTTTTTTTTTTTCAGATTCCAGATTTTCAAATAGTTGTATCTCGGCCGAATATAGTCCTATCATAACAAACCATACATCAATGGAAAGCTTATTTATTCAGAAAATTTGTGGTTTTAAATGGAGTCCAGCATGTAACACTGCAAAACATGTCTGCTTCCTGAATGTACGGTCAACAGCCCTTCAAAAAAAATAAAATAAATACAAGCTTTGCTTTTCCTCCTTTAAATCCGCAGGAATTCTGGTCTCATGGATCCATCCAATTATAAACATGGTTTTGTTTTTTGGAGTCAAGTTAATTTTCTGTTGAAATCAGCAAAACAGTTTAGCTTGTATTCAATCCAGAACAATTTTTAAGCCTAAACTGTTGCCCGTTTCTTCCTAATGCAGAGTGCAACCCCGGCTTCTACTTGTACCAGACAGGCTGTGTGAGAGACTGTCCAGGAGGTTTCACCGCAGGCACCCATTCCACCTTCCTCCCAAACAACGAGGTGATGGCCGTCCTCCGTCCCGCCTGCCTGCGCTGTCACCCCGTCTGCCTCACCTGCAGCAGCACGGGTCCTCAGAACTTCCTCTCCTGCCCACCTAACAGGCACCTGGACGCTGTCACTGGCACCTGTCTGCACCCGAACCAAATCCATCGGGAGTCTCCAGACGGCAGACTGTTTCAGATGCAAGGTGGTGGCTCGTCCGTCAAACTCCATGCAGAGCTCACCTCTCGCTTGCCTGTGACCGTGGCCGTGCTCAGCTGTGCCTTCATCGTGGCTACGTTTGTGGCCGTGTTCAGCATCCTGCAGATGCACACGCGCATGCAGAACAAACTGCTCTCTGCTGAAGCAGGGTCGGGATCCGGCTCACTGGTCGGGTTCGGTTTCAACCGCACCGCAGTTGCCTACAAGGGCATCCCGAGCGTTTGGCGGGAGGACGAAGGCAATTCCGAGTCTGAAAACGAGGAATTCGAGATCCGCAACGAGAGGACTGCCTTCATCAAAACACAAAGTGCTCTTTAACCCCTTCTTACCCATGTTCCTCCCCTCTCTAGCCTCTACAGCACTGTTGTCTCTTTTTTTTGTGTGATTTCCTTCTGGGGTTCGTCTGAGCATATCTCACTTCTGGGGGTTTTGGTTTGTTTTTGGCACCTGTCTTAGTTATATGAGCCATGATTCACCTGGGCGTTGACCTCTCGGTGCCTCAACATGGAAAGCTTCCAATCACAAGTGACGGGGACGAGTCGATTGTTGCAGGGCCGTCCTGAATTTACAATAAATATGATTATTGTTTGGCCTGTTCCTCTTGCCTAGTGAGATTTTAAGAAAAAACAAGATTTATTTGCATATGAGAAAAACCGAGCTTTTCTTTGAGTGGATGAGTAAGTGTGTGAGTGTAAACTACGTTTATATGAAGTCAGTCAGTGCTGCAGTGGGTCGGATCCACTGGCTTTGCACTGGGAGCCTTTTAGAAGAACATCACTATTTCTACATGGTCAGAGATAGAGATGGAGAGCAGAGCAGTGTGTTGTGTGTTACACGCATTTGAAGAGCTTGCCCCTAGAGCATCTACATTGCTGAATTTATGATTATTTTATGTACAGTAGGCTGTTTAAAGGAATAGTTGTCCAAAAGATGAAACCTGTCATCATTTGCTCATCGTCATTGCAAACCTGCATGATTTTCTTAGGTGGAAAATATTTAGCAGAAAGTCCAAATGCCTCAATATCTATATCTTTGTGTGTGTGTGTGTGTGTGTGTGTGTGTGAGAGAGAAAGTATTTTATGTTTGTTATAAAATCTTATTCAAAATGTCATCACTTGTTCATCAAAATGTCAAAATCATGCCATCAAACCTAGTGTGATTCATTGTTTTGTAATTGTTACATTTAATTGTTTAGTCTAGAGTGAAAATAGAAGCTGAATATTTGTCATTATTGTCATTTTTTTATATATAATTTGTGTGTATATATATATATATATAACAGCACCATAACATACATTATATATTAACTTTTGCACTGTGTTCTCAGATCTCAAAAACACAAAAAACTTCAGAAAAATTTCCTCATAAAATGAACATGAGGCAACTTTTATGATCCTTTTTTATTGCTCTGGTGATTCTTAAGTGTCTTGTGTTTTGTGTTTCTTTAAAGTAAGATCACATGCAGGTTTGAAATGACATGAGTGAGTAGGTGAATATGGTAAATATTTTCTTTTTTTTTTGTGAGTTTCTTTGTGAACCGCAGTATCCCTGCGCTCTCTGACCGTACCGTATGTAGGGGAGAAAACTCTGATGTCAGTCAGTCCCTCTGAGCCAGCTCAGCAACATTAAGCTCTTCTCTTTTCTAAATCTGTCCTCCAGTCACAGTTTAAAACACTACGGTCCCGGCTATAGGCCTATCCTGAAAAGATCTGGCTTCCATGTTGTCATGTTTATGGGGATCATCCTCTTATGATATACAGATGTTGGAGGTGTTGTTCTGCACAGTATGGGTGTGTTTTTGAAATAAATCAGAGAAATGGCTGTGATGACCCTCACCCAGAGCAGCTGTCAGATATCACTGGGGTTTTATAGATGATTGGTTATTTTTATCTGCTCAAGTCATTTCATCAGGTCTTTTTCTTTGCTTACTACTGTTTGTTGATTGTAGTACGCTTGGCCTTGTCAGCTCATCTGCCCAGAATATAGTACTGTTGTTGTTGTTTATTATATGAATCACGTATACATAATCCACATATTTTGGTCTTTTGCAGTATCTTTAAGAAATGACAATGTTATCTATGGAATCTGTGCAATAGAGACCCAACAGAGTGGGTGTCAGCGATCATGTGCTGATGGTCTGGCTTCCTTTATCATATATCAAAATGATTGTCAGTAACCGGTGAGCACTATCAGCCTTTCAGAACCATTGTTTCTAACCCTAACCTTAACTGTGCAAAACAAAGACACAAGGACACAAACTACTTGTACCATCTTCAGCCTTGCTTTAGTTTAGTTCAAACACTTTTTATACAATTAATACATCAAGGCTTATCTTTATTTTAAAGTGTGTCCTGTTCATCTACGCAGTCTGTAGACTAACAGAACATCTTCATTTACGACACCCTACAGTTCACGGCTGTTAAATATCATGAGACCTTACAGTAATGCTTATTTGTTGATCTGGTACCTCCCTGTTCTTAAACCAAGGTTCAAATTGGAACTTTTCATCCCTCCTTTTATTGTTTGTATAGAGTCAAACTTGAAGCTGCAAATTACTATCTAGCTAAACAGTTGACTTTATATATATATATATATGCTTTATATATAAGTCTTCAGTTTATTTACATAGAATGAATTTGGGTAAATAGAGGTCCACAATTTTTACATTCATTTTGTGTATAT
>NW_015505369.1:281037-346425 GCF_001515645.1 Sinocyclocheilus grahami
TGTATATATATATATATATATATATATATATATATATATACACGCACACATACACACGGAGTTGAATCTTCTTTCTATTTTTAATACTATTCATTTCTCTACACTTTTGTTTAGCTAAAGGGGTCTCCAAACTTGGGCCTGGAGGGCCGGTGTCTTGCAGTGTTTAGCTCCAACCCTAATTAAAAACACCTGAACCAGCTAATCAAGATCTTACTAGGCATACTAGAAACTTCCAGGCAGGTGTGTTGAGGCAAGTTGGAGCTAAACTCTGAAGGACACCGGCCCTCCAGGACCGAGTTTGGAGACCCCTGCGCTAAACTGTAAAATAGCTGTTCTTCCCCCTGCAGTGATGATGAAAGCCTTAAAAAGTGTGAAGGCATGACCAAGGAGCACAGGATGAAAATTGGATTAGCTTCGGTTTTGAATTAGATAATTGATTTGGCCATACACGTTAATAAAAATGCTTTGAGTGGCTGTTGAATGACATTTTAGTGGTTGTGGTCTAAACTCGTGTCGTGGCTGTAGTTTTTGCAAAGGCCACACACAATAGGTTTTCACCCTGATGGTGCGATTATTGCATTGCGCTTTAAGGGCTTGTGTGTGTGTGCGCGTGTGTGTGCGCGTGTGTGTGTGCATGTGTGTGTGTGTTCAGGCTCAAGTGATAACCTTCTGGAATCATAGGATTATTTTCACCTTTATTTGAAGAGTCAACTGATGCATGTAGATCCCCAAGTAGAAAACACCAATCATTTGTTTGACTACCTGAGACGGGACAACTATATAAAAATAAGGCCTATTTTTGTACTATCAATGGTGCATTGTCATTTACATGTAATTTAAAGATTATTTTGCTCTTTTTTTTTTAACTTTTTTTTTTATTTAATTGATGTCAATATGCGAATTATAGATTATACAAAAAAAATAAAGATCTATGCAAACTTCAGCATTTTCCTTTGTGAACTCTTTCTTGTATTTCCTGTAGGTCAGATCAAATCTTATAGTCCACAGCCATGCTGAAAGCTTTAGTAGGTTTTTTTGTTGTTGTTGTTTTTAGATGTTGAGATGTTCTTGACAAAGGTACATGACACTTTTGAAAGGTTTCTACTTGGAACTGTTTTTCTAAAAAGGTCTAGCACCCTGTTGACTGTTGAGGTTGAAGTGTTGCGTGCATTGACTTCAAAAAGGAGATTTGTCTACGCTACATAAAGGATGTATTTGATTGAGAAACCATGTGCTGACTTGGTTCGACTGACTCGACCAGTTTAAAATGTGACTCGAAAAAATGAAAGGAGAACTAAATATTTTAGCCATTGCCTGTTTTGTAACAAAAAAATATGGACGTCCAGACGACTTCCCTCAGTTTGTACAACATTACATCACAAAATGTGTGTAATCCCCAAAAACGTGCTCACTGAAAAAAAAAAAAAACCTAAATGAATCATCACTGTCCAAAATATTAAATCATGACAGTTAGATCATTTATATCCTGACTTCTATGTGAGCATTTCTTATTCACGTTGCCTGTATATGCACATACCTTGCAGAGAGAGAGAGAGAAACCATACAGATCATTGAACTCATTGGACTTTTGTGACGGTATACCCTACTGCAGGGCATATTGTCCCAATGCAACATATATATATATATATATAAAAGCTTCTTAATTATGTTTGTGAATTATTGCATGTCTACTTTCATGTTTAACATGCTTTTAATGTTGTATTATTTATACTTAATATTTGTAATATTAAAATAATTGTAACTTATTATAAATGTAAATGTATATGTGAATTCATAGAAGACTGTATATCTGTATAGAGCAGGTGTTGCCGTGCGTTCTCGGTTTAATCCTGTTGAATGCAGTGATTCTGCGTCCTGCCTGCAGGACTGTCTTCCTGGTTTCAGCTCTTTCGCCGCTGCTGTCATCTCAAGAGCTCGTCTGTGGCCTCGCTTGTCTCGCTGTCCCCGGTATTTACGGTTTCGACGCGCTCTTCTCTCTCGTCGCTTTGTTGTAATGGAGAGGTGCGTGCTCCGGTCGTCCTGACAGGTACGTTTCGCTGCGCCAGACGCACCTGAGGTGAGGATTTACACCATTTCAAGTGTCGACAATAGAATATTCGGAGTTCTGGTTTTACATAGTCGATCTATTTACGAATGCCTGTTTTATTAGTTTTAGAATGCGATTAATCATTATAAGAGATATAATGTAGTTGTTGGAACCATTGACTGACATGTAGAAGAAACCTTCTGTGACGTCACAACGCCAGCGCCTTCAGACAATAAACAAGTCATACGTCTGGGTTATATTTTTGAATCTTTATTAAACCGAATGTGACCTTGTTCATTTCTGTCTTATAATGGGTAAATACAGTAGGCCTACACAAATAAAAACGGCTTGTAAAATAGTTAGTTCATATGGAAATTAATATGATGAGTTACTTTTTGGTTTAAGAAAATAGTAAAGCACATATATATACGCACACTTTTGGTTGTTTGTGTACCTATTAATAAGTAATTATACATAGATAATAGCTAGTTTAGTTCTATCCGGTATTTACGGTTTCGACGCGCTCTTCTCTCTCGTCGCTTTGTTGTAATGGAGAGGTGCGTGCTCCGGTCGTCCTGACAGGTACGTTTCGCTACACATATACGCACACTTTTGGTTGTTTGTGTACCTATTAATAAGTAATTATACATAGATAATAGCTAGTTTAGTTCTAATCCCTGTTGAAAAAAACAGCATATGCTGGTTAGGTATGTTTTGACGCTGGGATGCTGGTTTAAGCTGGTCCTTTGCTGGTTTAAGCTGGTTTAAGCTGGTCCTTTGCTGGTCCAAGCTGGTCCAAGCTGGTCTAAGCTGGTCCTTTGCTGGTTTATGCTGGTCCTTTGCTAGTTTCAGTAATCATGTCAAAGCAGTAACTAAATCAGCATACTATCATCTCAAAAACATTTAAAGAATTAGATGTTTTGTTTCCAGTCAAGACTTGGAGAAACTTGTTCATGCCTTTATCACCAGCAGGGTGGACTATTGTAATGGTCTCCTCACCGGCCTTCCCAAGAAGACCATTAGACAGCTGCAGCTCATCCAGAACGCTGCAGCCAGAATTCTGACTAGAACCAGAATATCTGAGCATATTACACCAGTCCTCAGGTCCTTACACTGGCTTCCAGTTATATTTAGGATTGATTTTAAAGTTTTAGATGTTGAGATGTTCTTGACAAAGGTACATGACACTTTTGAAAGGTTTCTACTTGGAACTGTTTTTCTAAAAAGGTCTAGCACCCTGTTGACTGTTGAGGTTGAAGTGTTGCGTGCATTGACTTCAAAAAGGAGATTTGTCTACGCTACATAAAGGATGTATTTGATTGAGAAACCATGTGCTGACTTGGTTCGACTGACTCGACCAGTTTAAAATGTGACTCGAAAAAATGAAAGGAGAACTAAATATTTTAGCCATTGCCTGTTTTGTAACAAAAAAATATGGACGTCCAGACGACTTCCCTCAGTTTGTACAACATTACATCACAAAATGTGTGTAATCCCCAAAAACGTGCTCACTGAAAAAAAAAAAAAACCTAAATGAATCATCACTGTCCAAAATATTAAATCATGACAGTTAGATCATTTATATCCTGACTTCTATGTGAGCATTTCTTATTCACGTTGCCTGTATATGCACATACCTTGCAGAGAGAGAGAGAGAAACCATACAGATCATTGAACTCATTGGACTTTTGTGACGGTATACCCTACTGCAGGGCATATTGTCCCAATGCAACATATATATATATATATATAAAAGCTTCTTAATTATGTTTGTGAATTATTGCATGTCTACTTTCATGTTTAACATGCTTTTAATGTTGTATTATTTATACTTAATATTTGTAATATTAAAATAATTGTAACTTATTATAAATGTAAATGTATATGTGAATTCATAGAAGACTGTATATCTGTATAGAGCAGGTGTTGCCGTGCGTTCTCGGTTTAATCCTGTTGAATGCAGTGATTCTGCGTCCTGCCTGCAGGACTGTCTTCCTGGTTTCAGCTCTTTCGCCGCTGCTGTCATCTCAAGAGCTCGTCTGTGGCCTCGCTTGTCTCGCTGTCCCCGGTATTTACGGTTTCGACGCGCTCTTCTCTCTCGTCGCTTTGTTGTAATGGAGAGGTGCGTGCTCCGGTCGTCCTGACAGGTACGTTTCGCTGCGCCAGACGCACCTGAGGTGAGGATTTACACCATTTCAAGTGTCGACAATAGAATATTCGGAGTTCTGGTTTTACATAGTCGATCTATTTACGAATGCCTGTTTTATTAGTTTTAGAATGCGATTAATCATTATAAGAGATATAATGTAGTTGTTGGAACCATTGACTGACATGTAGAAGAAACCTTCTGTGACGTCACAACGCCAGCGCCTTCAGACAATAAACAAGTCATACGTCTGGGTTATATTTTTGAATCTTTATTAAACCGAATGTGACCTTGTTCATTTCTGTCTTATAATGGGTAAATACAGTAGGCCTACACAAATAAAAACGGCTTGTAAAATAGTTAGTTCATGTGGAAATTAATATGATGAGTTACTTTTTGGTTTAAGAAAATAGTAAAGTACATATATATACGCACACTTTTGGTTGTTTGTGTACCTATTAATAAGTAATTATACATAGATAATAGCTAGTTTAGTTCTAATCCCTGTTGAAAAAAACAGCATATGCTGGTTAGGTATGTTTTGACGCTGGGATGCTGGTTTAAGCTGGTCCTTTGCTGGTTTAAGCTGGTTTAAGCTGGTCCTTTGCTGGTTTATGCTGGTCCTTTGCTGGTCTAAACTGGTCCTTTGCTGGTCTAAGCTGGTCCTTTGCTGGTCTATGCTGGTCCTTTGCTGGTCTATGCTGGTCTAAACTGGTCCTTTGCTGGTTTAAGCTGGTCCTTTTGCTGGTTTATGCTGGTCCTTTGCCAGCACATGACCAGCATAAACCAGCAAAAGGACCAGCATAAACCAGCAAAAGGACCATCTTAAACCAGCAAAGGACCAGCATAAACCAGCATCCCAGCGTCAAAACATACCTAACCAGCATATGCTGTTTTTTTCAACAGGGATAGCTTGGTCAAGTATAGTGATTAAAACGGCAGAGATGGAAAATCTTTTTTTTTTTTGGAACAAGATCACTGTATTTTCCTTACTGCTTTACACAAAGTAGATCTTGTGCTTTGTAAATCATTAACTTTTTTTGCATTTCAGAATATTTCCTGATGACTGAGCTGTTCACTATTAAATAAACTTTCACATTTGATATGCCGTTGCGATATGGGAAGTGGTCAGTATAGACAACATCCCTTTCTTGTCCTAAATTGCCTGTGAGGAAATGAAAGCTTCTGAAAACTCCCACGTTTATTGCAATTCTTTTTTGCAACAGGCACACAAAAGGGTTCAATAATGTTATGATGATGATATGTGCATTTAAAGTATTTTAAAGGGTTAGTTCACCCAAAAATGAAAATTCTGTCATTAATTACTCACCCTCGTGTTGTTCCAAACCTGTAAGACCTTCGTTCATCCTCGGAACACAATTTAAGATATTTTTGGTGATGAAAACAAAAATAACGACTTTATTCTGCGTCACTTTGGACGCGCGTTCACGACAGTACCATGACGCGAGAGTGTGGCGTTCCACAAGTGACGCAGTAGAGACGAAAATGTGGAATAAAGTCGTTATTTTTGTTTTCTTTGCGCAAAAAAGTATTCTCGTAGCTTCGGAACTTTACAGTTGAACCACTGATGTCACACGGACTACTTTGTCGATCATCTTGGTACTTTTTTATACCTTGAACGTGGTAGTTACCTTGCTGTCTATGGGAGGGTCAGAGAGCGCTCATATTTCATCAGAAATATCTTAAATTGCGTTCCGAAGATGAACGAAGGTCTTACGGGTTTCGAACAACACAGGGGTGAGTAATTAATGACAGAATTTTCATTTTTGGGTGAACTAACCCTTTAAAAATTCTTCCTCTTTCTGTAGATCTTGGTTTATGGTGTTTCTCATTGACCTGACTATCAAGTATCTTTGACCAGCGTACTGCTTGTGACACATACACAATGTAGGGAATTTTGACTATTAGTTATTATTTTTGACTACATGATGGCCCATAAAAACACTTTTTCACACACCTCTGCTGTTGTAGCGTGCTGCAGGTATGGGTTTCGCGGAGGACCTGTGGTGCCCTCAGGGTCACGCCGCCCTAATAAAACTACAAGACTCTGAGCTGCGTTTGATGGAGGTTATGAAGAAGTGGATGACGCAGAGGGTCAAGAGCGATCGCGAGTTCTCCGTTCAGCTGCATCAGATGTCAGCCATTGTTGAGAAGCTGGAAGGATCTCAGCCCGGAGGAAGTCTTGACTACATCAGCCAGTTCAATAAGGTTGGAAGTACAGTATCTCCTTAGCGAGTATAAAGTTTCAGAAGGCTTGTTTTTGGAATTGTCAATGATTGATTCCAATTTATATTGGAGATTTTACTGCATTTAGATGATATATCCATGCTAAAATGCTCTCAAGTACTGAGTCTGAATCCTTACTTTCCACATGATGTTAACACCTAAAGGCATAGAAAGTGCCATGTCTCTGTTATGGGAAATTGCACTGTAATAATTGAAAAGCTCTGCAATAATGCTAGAGCCACTAATTGAGTATAGGGCATGAACAGGCCTAAAATGGTTTTATTTTCTTTGAGGATGCAAATTGAAAACATTCAAAATGTCTTTTTTCACTTGAGAGATACATGCACCAAAATAAAATATAATCCTGCATTCACATTTTCAAATCCTAAAACGTCATTCATTTTCTGGCTCTCACAGTCGTGGAATGTCCTGGTCAGTCAGACGGAGAGCCTCAGTCGTATCATACGCAAGCACTCGGAGGATCTGATGGTGGGACCCCTCAGCAAACTCACCCTCCTCATCCGGGACAAGCAGCAGCTGAGGAAGGCTTACGGGGAACAGTGGAACCTTCTCAACCAGGAGCTGTGCAGGGTCAGCGCCACACGTCCATCACTCTTATACCGTTACACATTACATTCTTAACAATAAAGGTTCCATATTGTCATCGATGGTTAACATCAATGAAATCTTTTCATCCCACAAAATGTTTTGTGTAGTGGAAAACCTTTTTTTAGCTTATAAAATGTTATAAAATGTTCTTTGCACTATGAAAAAATGGTTCTTTTAAAAACTGAAGGTTCTTTGAGGAACCAAAAGTGGTTATTTTATGGAATCACTGCAAAACCTCCCTTTTGTAACCTTTTTTAAGACCATTTTTAAGAGTGTATCTCAAACTGAAGGTCTTTCGCAACACTACAAACATACTTATTTACCATGACAAATTTTCATTAGCAAGTTTTTTATATATATACACTACCGTTCAAGTTGTAATGCATTAGAAGTTAGTCACTATGCTGAGAGCCAGCAATATTACGTTACACATTAAATGAGGAAATATGTGTGTGAATGACATGTGCTTTTATTTGCATATACACTACTGTTTAGAAGTTTGGGGTTGGTAAGATTTATTTATTTATACATTTTTTAAACAGTCTCTTATGCTTATCAAGACTACATTTATTTGATCAAAAAATACAGTAAAAACTTAATATTGTGAAATATTATTACAATTTAAAATAACTAATATATTTTAAAATGTAATTTATTCCTGTGATGCAAAGCTGAATTTTCAGCATCATTCCTCCAGTCTTCAGTGTCACATGATCCTTCAGAAATCATTCTAATATGCTGATTTGCTGCCCAAGAAACATTTCATATTATCGTCAATGTTAAAAACAGTTGTGCTGTTTAGTATTTTTGTGGCAATCATGATACATTTTTATTTATATTTTTTTGCATTCTTTAATGAATTCAAAGTTCAAAACAACAGCATTTTAGAAGAATTAATTAATTAATTAATTTGAAATAGAAATCGTCATCCTAGCATTGTATCTGCGATCTTTTCACGCAGGCATCACTCAAGTTTTTATCAGAACATCTATAATGATCTCATATTTGGTTTTGTGAGTGTGTTTAGATGTTTGGCACAATCTAATATTAGATAGTGGTAAGCCATCAAGCAGCTTATTTTTGTGCTTATTTTATTTGTTTAATAAGAATAGCAGTGGTTTCTGCATTGCCGCTCTCTGCTGCTTTGAGTTTATGAAGTTATAACTGAAGCACAAGTTGCCGGTTGATCTTCAGATGGTTTCTGTGAATTCTCGAATGGTTTAACGCTGCAAACATATACACTAACAAACATCAGGAAGTAGAAAAAATAACTTTCTAGAGCACTTGTGAATCTTATCAGCTTCATCAGCAACAAAACTCTGTGTGTCTGTCAGTTTGTTTACGCTAGAAGTTTCAGTTGAAACTGTTTACTTCAGGAACCAGATTTTATATCGGACATTAAGTGGCGACCCAACATGATCAATTTATTTCACATTCAGTAGTTTTGTCAGGCAACCTGTCCATTTTGGTCACAGTATAGCTTGCATTTTTGTCTGATTTGGCTTCTACTCAGTAATGCATGAATTTGCACCAAAATCCAGTAGTTTGATTGAATGCACAGCCTGCATTCACAGATATAGGAAGTTACTACTGCAACAAATAAATTACTATTTCCAATAAGGCTTTTAAAACTATTATTAGCTGAATATCACACACATTCAGCCTCATATCTAAAGCTGGTTAGTAACATGTTGAATTGATTGTCAGCAATGAGTTTTTACTCCTCGTCCTTTACATGCCTTTGATTGCACATGACACATGTGACTCACTTTAATGCACCAGTCTGGATTTTGATAGATTTTTTTGTCCTGTTGTGGAAGGTTAGGTCACCCAAACTGAGCTGGACCGACTCAAGTCCAGTTACAGACAGCTAGTACGAGACACGACCCAGGCCAAAAGAAAATACCAGGAAGCAAGCAAAGGTAAGATCACTCGCTGCTGCATTGTTCTCTAAAGTGCTTGGCCACTCTTCTTTCATTTTGACTGTGAATTGTGTACTTTGTGCTGAACAGATAAAGGAACTGTTTAATGTTTAAACACTGAACGGTTTTAAGATATTATGTAAACAAGGCATTTGTCTACTTGGCCAAGAGTGGAAAAAAGGTCTTTAGACTAAGACATGTGTTTTCTCGGTCACAAAGATGTAACAAAGTTTCCTCTTACAGAGGAAACAAGAACAAATCAATGTGGTTTCTCCAGTGAGCATAGTGTGAATGCTCAGCAGAGCTGTTTTTGCAGCACTTAGATGGGCCAAAATGAATACAACAGTAAATATAATATTCATACACAGACAACAGATAGGAATATGAAGTTAATTACGGATACTGTATACTTGCACTGGGGAAGGCATTATTGAAATGAGCTTCCGTGTACACTGCAAATGATGGGTACAATTTTATCTCATTTTGATAGGATAAGCAAATTGTTTTAAAGCTTTTAAAGCACGATGTATGGGGGAGTTCAGTGGTTTGATGGCTTGCTGATTTAAATTTAAATGAGTAAATATAGCACTTGAGAACTACACTGCTGTTCAAAAGTTTGTCGTCAGTGGGATGGCTTTTATGCACACCAAGGCTGCATTTATTTGTTTCAAAAATAGAGTAAATACAGTAATATTGTACATTTTTTGACTTTTCTATTTTATGTTTTAATGTTTAAAAAAATTATTTATCCCTGTGACTCCAAAGCGGAATTTTCAGCATCATTCCTCCAGTTTTCAGTGTCACACGATCCTTCGACTTTTCTATTTTATGTTTTAATGTTTAAAAAAATTATTTATCCCTGTGACTCCAAAGCGGAATTTTCAGCATCATTCCTCCAGTCTTCAGTGTCACACGATCCTTCAGAAATCATTCTAATATGCTGACTTGCTGCTCAAGACACATTTATTATTATTACTACTTCTACTATCAGTGTTGAAATTAGATGTCTTTGATGAATAGAAAATTCTAAATAACAGCATTTATTTGAAATAGAAATCTTGTGTAACATTATAAATGTCTTTATTGTCACATTTGATCCATTTAATGCATCCTTGCTGAATAAAAGTATTAATAAAAAAAATTAAATCTAACTGACCACAAACTTAGTGTGTGGTCAGTTTGAACTGTAGTGTGAGTATTTTATTATTTTATAGCAATTATATGAACATTATATTGTAACATACAGTCCACTGAACCCATGTGCAGTTTATTTATGAATTTGAATACAAAACATGAACAAATACAAGATAAACAGAGACTTGATTTGGCATGAACATGAAACAACTCACCAAACAGTGGGTTACATAGAACAAAGCTAGACAAAGATAATAGAAACTTGAGGACTATATAACTGAACAAAAATACAAAACAGACATGAGATATATATGTGTGTGTGTGTGTGTGCACAGCTGTACATCACCTTTCTTCTAGATGTTCATGTGTGTTTGTGGATGGTCTTTTGTATAGACAAAGAACGTGGGAAAGCGAAGGAACGCTACATCAAAGCCACTCTGAAACTGCAAGAGCACCACAATGAATATGTGCTGTCGGTGAAGGCTGCGCAGGTGCATCACCAACTCCACTATGGCCAAAGCCAGCCGGCCCTGCTGGGAGCGCTGCAGACGCTGCAGGAGGAAATGGTGCTTATTCTGTGAGTCAACATTAATAACATCAACACTATAAACATATACTGTGAAATCATAGTAGTTAACATGCGTTCAGTTAACATGGATTTATTTCTATTTATGATGACAGTGGTAGGTAATATCAAGTAAGACCTTCATTTTCTTAAATTAATCTCAACCGTAGTATCAAATCAAATACATTTTTACTGTTTCTAAATTATGGTTCTTTCTAGGCGGTTGCTAGGTGATTACTCATTGCTTTATATTAAGAGCTGACAATTTTCCCCACAATGACTTATGCTTTTTGAATGGACGATATGTCATCCTGTTCACTTCTCACATGAATTGTACATAGACGAAACTTATACAGTTAGAAAAAAGAAGAAGTAGGTCTGTTGTGTCCTGTGTATGGAAACACATGTGGCATGTTGTTTTCTTAGGAAGGAGATTCTGCAGGAGTATTTCGATCTGTCTAGTTTGCTTCATGATGAGGTGGTCAGTGTTCACGCTGAAATGGCCAATTCCCTGAAAGCCATCCAGCCACAGACAGAGTACGAGAACTTCATCCAGCAGAACAGGTATATACAGTACCTTTCCCTTTTGCTCCCAGTTTTTGTTGAATGAAATAGGATCCAGGACCAGAGGAGCAAAGGATGTTTACTAACTTGCTTGTTTAGCCTCTGTGTAACTTATTCTCATCTCATAAAATCAACATGAAATCAAATGAACCCTGTTTACTTTCATAAAAGATGGCCCTAGAATAGCAACTATCCTGCTGGCACATTCAGATTCAAGCTTTTAAAGGAACACTCCACTATTTTTGAAAATAGGCTCATTTTCCGACTCCCCTAGAGTTAAACAGCTGAGTTTTACCGTTTTCGAATCCATTCAGCCGATCTCCGGGTCTGGCGGTAGCACTTTTAGCTGTAGCTTAGCATAGATCATTGAATCTGATTAGACCGTTAGCATCTCGCTCAAAAATGACCAAAGAGTTTCTATATTTTTCCTATTTAAAACTTGACTCTGCTGTAATTACATCGTGTTCTAAGACCGTCGGAAAATGTAAAGTTGCGATTTTCTAGGCCGATATGGCTAGGAACTATACTCTCATTCCAGCGTAATAATCAAGGAACTTTACTGCCTTACCACGGGTGCAGCAGGCGCAATGATATTACGCAGCGCCTGAAAATAGGCTAACTTCCGCCATCATAACTAACCTGACCACCTGCTTGCACAGGGAGTGTGCTGGGGACTATTTTCAGATTCATCTAATCTGATCTATGCTAAGCTACAGCTAAAAGTGCTACCGCCAGACCCAGAGATCGGCTGAATGGATTCGAAAACGGTAAAACTCAGCTGTTTAACTCTAGGGGAGTTGGAAAATGAGCCTATTTTCAAAAATAGTGGAGTGTTCCTTTAAGAGGCAAAACATCTACTGTAATAAAAATTGCAAATAAATAAATGTTACTTTGTGTGTTACTTGCAAAATATATTTTATCCCAATGTCTGTCATTAAAGAATGAAAATGTGTTGAGGTCGAACATTTGAGGTCAGACTTGCTCACAATCTCTTGCCCTTTCATTAGTAACTACCCTGCTGGTGCATGAGCTGTAAAGTGAAAACCTGCGACAGATAATAAATCCATTTATCCATAAGTCCATTTCAAATTATTTTTTTGATCATTTGATTTTGATGATTTTTGATATTTTTTTGGAGTCCTCCAAAAATAAATGGTCACTGGTCAAACATCTACTATAATATAATGAAATATTTGCATATAATTATGTATATGCATGAATTAATTAATTAATAAATAGTTTGTGAATAAATATTATTTGTTTGTTGCTTGAAATAAATTGTCACAATTGTGCGTGAATGTCTGTCAACAGAGAATGAAAATGTGTTTCCTGAATATTAATGTAGCCCAACAACTCTTCAAATCTTAACCCCTTGGACATAACTCAAGCCATGTGCGCAATGTAATATAACTAATAACATCATAGCAACCAATCAAATCATGATGGATAAAATCAAGTCCCGTCCTGGATTTCTTCCTAATAGATATTCTGTTTGGTATTATGCATGGGCTTGCAAATGCCCTTTTATGTTACAGTACCTTGACTAGATTGTCAGGCTTCTGTCTTGTCCATGTCTCTCTGCATGCACATGTACAGTATGTATGTGTATGTGCAGGTCAAGAGGAGAGGTTCCTGCATGTGTGGAGTTTGACAGCAGTTTGTTGGAGGACGCTGAAGGTCTGAAGCCTGAAGATCTGCAGCTCAATGAGCTCACAGTAGAGGGAATCCAGCATCGGTGAGTTGTTTCTTCTTTCTGCACACCGCTGTACAGCATAGTGGCACCAGTGAAAGCAAAAATGTCAGAAATGTAGAAGTGAAATCATAACTCTCGGAAGCCTTGTTATTGCTTATGAAACCATCATATGAACATTTCTTTTTTGTCATGTGTTTTTAGAGGGTAGAGAATGAGTATTTTTCCATAGCTTGTTTGCTTTTTGGTTCATTATTTGTTTTTGTGTGTGTTGGCCGTAAGGCATCGTCTTGAGCTAATTAGGAACCAGATAATTCATTTTTTCAATTACTTGCACACTACAATTCATTCTCTAAGAACAACATCCCAACCCATTATGCTGATTTCTACAACAGTTTTTTTTTTTTTCAACACTATCAGAGTAACAAGCTGCAAAATGTGTTAAACATGTTTTCTTCAAAACTATTAACACGTTTTTAGTAATTCACATGTGTTCATGTAGGAAACACAAACCTAATGTTATACACTGACATTTAAAAGTTTGGTATCTTTTTAAATAAATTAATACTTTTATTCAGAAAGGATGCATTAAATTGATCAAAAGTGACAAAGACTTTTACATTCTTACAAAAAAAAATTATATTAGAAAAAAAAAACGAATAAAAAAATATTAGTCAGCACAGCTGTTTTTAACTTTGATAATAATAAATGTTTCTTGAGCAGCAAATCAGCATATTAGAATGATTTGTGAAGAATCATGTGACACTGAAGACTGGAGTAATGATGCTGAAAATTCAGCTTTACATCATAGAAATAAATTACATTTTAAAACATATTAATATAGAAAACAGTATTTTTAACTTGTAATAATATTTCAAATTTGTTCTGTTTTTACTGTATTTTTGATCAAATATATGCAGCCTTGGTGTGCTTTCCTCAGTGAGATTTATTTCAAAAACATTTAAAAAATCTTACCAATCCCAAACAGTAGTGTACAGTAAATGCACACATACTACATTTTGGTTAAAACCGCCGCTCGTTATCCGAACATTAACCATTAACTGATAAGATTAGAATATTAAATTAGTATTTAATAAATATAAATAATATAAATAATTATAAATAAGTAAATGAGTATAAATAATAGAATGGACGAGTGTCCATATTTTTAAAAAAAAATACTAAATGTATATATATTTTTTCCCCCAGGGGTTTATTTTAACATGCGTAAACAGTAGGATACACAACAAAAGAGCAACAACATAACCTGAATTCACACTTATCTGAATTATCCGCACCTGGAGCGCTTCTGAGAACAAAGAAAAAACGAATAAAATAATATAAATAAAAACAATAAAATCAATAGGCCAACACTAAATATTTTTTCACTTAAATAATTAACAAATTGAGATGACAAAACGAAAACACACACTGAATCCTTAGATGCGCTTTGAAGAACCGCATGTTTTTCGTCAGGCATAAAAATAAATAGCAGGTCTACCGCAGTGCACAACTTGTGTAGTATTTATTTAAAAAAATTAATATGTAGACGCTATGTGGCATAGTCTGGAGCGCAGCCTGTTCCACGGCAGAAAACACTGGTTTCTGCAGTGTTGAGCATTGTAGCCAATCACAGACATATCTGTTGATTTCATGAACGCAATGGTCAATCAGAGGTGTTTACGTTAGAATCCACTCAGCGCTCATAAAGCAGGAGTTTTGTTCAGTATTTCTGAGTTGTGCACACTCGCAAATCCTCTCATTCGAACAAACAAAATGTACACACAATGTAAATAAGAGATAATTGTGCAGTAGTATAGAGCTTCAGTGAATATAACAGCTCTTTGCGTGCTTTCTAGGCTATAACCCATTCAGAATTTGAATACATTCACTCTCTGATAACCACTTAACCACTTGACTTTTGCCACTGTGTTGCCTTTATTACTTCAGTTAAGTGAAAGTGGAGGTGCTTGCGCAGCAAAACATGTCTGTAGGCACGTGTGGTTGCATGTATCGACATGCCTCCATGAATAAATAAATAAATAAAAACATTGAAAAAAAAACTTGGAAAAAAATATTTTAAAACCTTTTAAACCGTTTAACTGATAGTATTAATCAGACAAAATTCTTACTTTCGGTTAAGGGTTAAACGGTCAATATGAGCATCCCTACTGTACAGTTGTTTAGCAACTGGGTAAGTTTGTACACAAATACGATTCACACTCATATTTCCTCACATATTGTGTATCTCAGTTTTGCTGGCCCTTAGCATCTTCTATTGCACCACAACGCATTTTGCACTCTCACGGCTTCTCATTTTTTCTCTTCTCCAAGGCTTACCGCTGTGGAGGAGGAGCTCCTGGGTCTTGCTAATACTCTTGGTTCTCAGCAGGCCACTGTCAACCAGCTGGAGCTGGATCTGCAGAATGAGGAGGGCTCGGCAAACACAGGCCAGAGGTGAGCCTGTGCTCTCTCCTTACACGACTCAACTCCCATGCTCCAGATTTGCTATTCAAATGCCAAGTAGATTTTAAGAGGAAGTTTCTACATATTTTTTAGGCAAGTAATCATTTAGACGCTTTTATCCAAAGTCACTTACCATTCACTTCCTCTGGAACAACCAGATAGCTCAAGTGTTGCTCCAAGTAGATTCAAACCTTATAGATACTCTACTTTAACCCCTGCAACATACCGCCATCATGTTTAATAACAGATTTCCATCACTGCAGTGTATTTTACAGCAGAAATGGAAAATAAAAGTGCATTTTGATGTGTGGCTGAGACATGAAATCAAAGTTTCATATAAAGTAATACTGCATACAGTCGTGGCCAAAAGTATTGGCAGTGACATACGTTTTTTGTTTTGCAAAATTTGCTACTTAAGCTGTTGTGGTGTTCATTCGCATTGTTTCTACAAATATTGGCAGTGACATAACTCTAGAAACAATGTGAATGAACACCACAACAGCTTAAGCAGCAAATTTTGCAAAACACAAAATTTATTTCACTGCCAATACTTTTGGCCACGACTGTAAAGCCTTGGGTCTTGTGACTCCTTGCAATGCTTCATTCTGATTGGTTAAGGGAAGCATTCTGAATTGAATGTTTTTAAAATGTTACAAATTAGAATCAATAAAATTATAGTCAAATATATGTTGCGAAAAAGGTCTGGCCAAAAGTGACCGGCCACAAAGTTTTATGTCTTTAGGAAGAAGTGGACGAATTTACATGTTTTAAATCTGACAGTCTCTGACTCCATCATTCGCTATAGGTTATCAACTAACATGATCTTTATAAAAATATTTAAGTCACAATATACATGTACTTGCACATATTTGAGAATTGGAATATTGGAATTTTTCACAGTCTAGTTAAAAATAAAATTAATCAAATGTACCATTTTATAACAGAATTTCAAGGTATAGATATATGGAGTTGTTATTGTAATCAACCAAACAATAACTATTGCTTTGGTGCTCTTTTTGAAAAAAAATTGTATCAATTATTTTTGCAAATTTTATTGGGGGGCATTTGCCCCATTAATGATCAAACTCTAGATACTCTACTGATGTGGCCACATAAACTGATGTAACTTTGAGACCTCTGGTGTATATTAATTAATCTTCTTGTGCCTCCACAGTGGCAATAAAAAGAACAGAATCTATCTGAATCTAATCAAATCATTTTGAATCAGTAAGAGCATTCAGATTTCACCAGATTCTCACCACTGTTTACATGAATGTGAGTTTGTTCTCCTCCTTTTGTTGTTTTAGGGTGTATCAGTTCAGTAAGCGTAATGCTGTGGAGGACAGCAGACAGCAGGTAGTTCTGTCCATGGTAGCTCGAGCTCGTCTGGAGGCCCAGCGGAGGCTTCTGGCCGATAAGCTTCAATCTCTGGGCAGTAAGGAGGCTCCACCTATAGGCCTGGATGATGATCGGATATCTGTCACGTCCAGCAACTCAGTGAGTCCACTCTCATCTCATTAAATCTGTCCTGAGAGCTTCAGTTCTTCCTACACCTGCTATGCGTTCTTCAGTTGTACTTGACTTGTCGGAAAGGTTTAAGAATAGCTTAGACTAAACCTGGGATTTTCCATTCTTCAAAACAAGAAAAGTCTCTGCAGCTGTACTATATAAAATACATATCTGACTTTTAAAACATGTTTACTTGCAGGTTGATGGAGTAATAAGATCATGAGAAATCGATTGTTATGTTATATTTTGAAATAAAAGCTCATCGTTACGGTGTATGAAAATATACTGTAACTTTCAGAACTTCCTCTTCTGTGAGAAGAGACTATTTTTTAAACAAATCAGCAACTTTGTGACATCAAACAGAGGAATACTGTATATCAACACATGACCACAAACCCCTAATGATAACTTATAGTAAAATAAGTGGACTGTAAATAAAATGAAAAACATGAAATGGCCCCTGTAAAGAATCAAGTGGCTTCTTCAAAGCTGTAAAATGCAGTGTCATAGAGATGTAATGTAAAAGTATCTAAGCCAGTCATGCTGTTACATTGATTTTGAAATGTGAGAATTACACAACCTTGTTGACTCTGAGCTACCAGTACTCACTCCTCGCATGCTGCTGGTTGACCTTTCTGAATATGGTTGTTTCTCGAGCATCACAAGACTGAGGCATGATTCCACTGTAAATCATTTTGAAGGCAGTTTGTTTAGCTGATCTCCCGGTTTAACTGTATGTTTTCAGATATGTGAATTTCTATGATTTCAAGTACAAGAAGGTTTATTGACATTGTAAAAACATAAAAACCTCATAAGCATATATATATATATATATATATATATATACAGGTGCATCTCAATAAATTAGAATGTCGTGGAAAAGTTCATTTATTTCAGTAATTCAACTCAAATTGTGAAACTCGTGTATTAAATCAATTCAATGCACACAGACTGAAGTAGTTTAAGTCTTTGGTTCTTTTAATTGTGATGATTTTGGCTCACATTTAACAAAAACCCACCAATTCACTATCTCAACAAATTAGAATATGGTGACATGCCAATCAGCTAATCAACTCAAAACACCTGCAAAGGTTTCCTGAGCCTTCAAAATGGTCTCTCAGTTTGGTTCACTAGGCTACACAATCATGGGGAAGACTGCTGATCTGACAGTTGTCCAGAAGACACTCATTGACACCCTTCACAAGGAGGGTTAGCCACAAACATTCATTGCCAAAGAAGCTGGCTGTTCACAGAGTGCTGTATCCAAGCATGTTAACAGAAAGTTGAGTGGAAGGAAAAAGTGTGGAAGAAAAGGATGCACAACCAACTTATGAGCCTTATGAGGATTGTCAAGCAAAGTCGATTCAAGAATTTGAGTGAACTTCACGAGGAATGGACTGAGGCTGGGGTCAAGGCATCAAGAGCCACCACACACAGATGTGTCAAGGAATTTGGCTACAGTTGTCGAATTCCTCTTGTTAAGCCACTCCTGAACCACAGACAACGTCAGAGGCGTCTTACCTGGGCCAAGGAGAAGAAGAACTGGACTGTTGCCCATTGGTCCAAAGTCCTCTTTTCAGATGAGAGCAAGTTTTGTATTTCATTTGGAAAAGTCCTAGAGTCTGAAGGAAGGGTGGAGAAGCTCATAGCCCAAGTTGCTTGAAGTCCAGTGTTAAGTTTCCTCAGTCTGTGATGATTTGGGGTGCAATGTCATCTGCTGGTGTTGGTCCATTGTGTTTTTTGAAAACCAACGTCACTGCACCCGTTTACCAAGAAATTTTGGAGCACTTCATACTTCCTTCTGCTGACCAGCTTTTTGAAGATGCTGATTTCATTTTCCAGCAGGATTTGGCACCTGCCCACACTGCCAAAAGCACCAAAAGTTGGTTAAATGACCATGGTGTTGGTGTGCTTGACTAGCCAGCAAACTCACCAGACCTGAACCCCATAGAGAATCTAAATGATATATGCTACACTATGATAGATAGAGGTTTTACAGTTGTATTTGTCATGCTATTGTATTATTCATTGTTTCTCTCTTGCAGGAGCGCGATAAAGACCATAAGCTCCTCAACATGGATGTAATCGTGACTCACCTCAGCAGCTTGTTCAAGCCCAAGTATACGGTTAGTGTTTTTTAGTGGCAGTCTTCCTCTCTCGCCTCCCTGCTTTCTGCTCATTGCTGTATCTGCAACTTCTTCCTGTAGAGTAGTGTGTTTTATACATCTCACCAGGTTCCCCCCGCCCTGACGCCGGTGCCCGAGGTGGAGAAGCCGTTGACTCAGCAGAGCTGGTATCACGGTGCCATCCCCCGTCTGGAGGTGCAGGAACTGCTGAAGAATGATGGCGACTTCCTGGTTCGAGAAAGCCAGGGAAAACAAGAATACGTGCTGTCTGTGCACTGGGGCGGCCAGTGCCGGCACTTCCTCATTCAGAGTACAGACGTGAGTGTGTTTTATAGGTGATATTCGTGCCAGTCAGAGCCATAGATTCTTTCTCAACTGTTTATGTGAACTTAAGACATACCCAACAGTTTTTCGAGGATACTCACCAAGACTGGTATTTCAACGTAATTTTGTATGTATTTGTCCATTCAAGCACAAGAAGATTCAAAACTCAATTCAGTGTTCACAGGCTGTGAGACGCGACACAGTGGCACAGGACACATGTGTGGGTACTGAATTAAGCTCTTTTGTGTCTTTTTGCGCTTGAAGGTTTAAATTGGCACGGTGTATTTGTTTGTTCAAGCACAAGGAGACACGAAAGACAACTCGGTACTCAGTTGAGGTTTTTTCACAATCTTTTGCTTAAACTTTAAAATCTCTTGAATGTTTAAATTGGCAAGGCTTAAAAACGCGTGCAAATGAAAAGCTTATATGACATGGCCAGCAGTGGCCTGTCAACTGTCCTGAGCGCCTTTAAAGGTGCTGTATGTAATTTTTTGACTGTTCATAAGAAGAAGTAGTTGTTTTATTTATATTGCACCTTTCCATAGCTCAAGGTCACTTCTCATAGTGCTGTACAAAACATTTGCACACCCACATACACAACACAAACACATAAGGCCACATATAGCCACATTATCCAAAATACATATTAAAAAGATAAGTTTTTAGCTGAGTCTTGAAGGTAGACAAAGATGATATATTACGAAGTGTAAGGGGTAGCGAATTCCATAATTTAGGAACATTAAGACTAAATGACTTACCACCTACAGTGGACAGCCGAAAACGAGGAATGGACAAGAGACCAAGCTCAGATGATCTGAGGGACTGGGCAGGAGAGTAGGAGTACAGTAAGTCAGACAGATATGGAGGCGCAAGACCGTTTAATGCCTTAAATATTAGAAGTAATATCTAAAAGTGAATACGTGATGCCACAGGTAGCTAGTGAAGATCATGCAGTAGAGGAGTAATGTGAGCAGAACGCCTGGTGGAGGTGAGAACTCTTGCTGCTGAGTTTTGAACATACTGTAACCTTGTGATACATTTTTTTAGGCAGACCAAGAAATAGAGCATTGCAAAAATCCAGACGTGATGTGATTAGCTGATGCTGAAATCTTAATTCATGCATTAGAGTTAGAGAAGATCGAAGATGTGCAATATTACGAAGATGGAAAAAAGGTTTTAACAACAAGAAATATGAGAGGCAAAAGATAGAGATGAGTCAAATAAGACAGCAAGATTACGGATAGATGAAGAAGGCTTAACATGAACCCCGTCAATTTCAAAGGACAGGTCCATCCTTTTGACTGAGGTAGCAGAGCCAATCATCAATATTTCAGTTTTGTTATTATTTAGTTTAAGGAAATTCAAGATATCCCTGATACATGCAGTAAGTTGGTCAGGCAGTGATGACCTATCAGAGCTGGTGGTTAGGTAAATTTGAATGTCATCAGCATAGCAATGAAATTGAAGTCCATGTTTGTTTATGATGTCACCAAGTGGATATATATAAATGATAAACAGAAGTGGACCAAGAACTGAACCTTGAGGTACACCCTGTGAAACTGGAGCAGTGGCAGATTTATACCCTTGTATGGTGATATAATATTTTCTATCACTGATGTAGGAAATTAGTCAGGAAAGAGCTGAACCAGTAATGCCGATATCAGAGAGGCAAAAGATAGGCAAGCATATAAATACTATAATATGTTTGCAGATATTTAGGAAACATTCTAAATTCACATACTTGTTTCTCCGAAAAACAATCCTACAGCCAGTTATTCTAGATTTTAGAATAGATAGATTCTAGATCTAGATTTTGTCATTTTCATGACAAAGCACAATGATTAAACAGATCGTTAAAGATCATGAACACGATTCAAACACCAATGTGATCTTATTTCTAAATTACAACGATTCAGCTGTTAAACCTTTAATGTGTGCGATCACAACAGTGTGACCATCACTCTCACTCAGCTGTCATGTATATGTATGTACGGGGATAAAAGTTTATAGTTTGGATATAAACACTGATGTGTAAGGTAGTGATTTAAAATAGCGCAAATCACCTTTTGAAAGTAATTTGATGTTTCAAATAACGATTTATCGATTATGTTGTTATGCCAGTAGGTGGCGAAAAGGAGCTGTTAAAAATGTATTTGTCTTTGAATCATTCATTCAAGAGATTAATTTTAAAAAAATGTATTCATCCAATAGTGAAACAAGTAAATCTTAAGTGAGTAATTGAATCATTCATTCATAAATTACATGTGATTTTTGTAAAAAAAAAAAAAAAAAAATCACATGTAATTTATGAATTTTAAAAAACTCAATTTATCCAGAATTGTGCAGCTCTATTTTGCTGCTCTATTTTGTTTTGCAAAAAGAGACACAGAATAAATATGTTTGATATCTAAATGTTTGAATAATTTTTTTTAACCACATTGGAATCGAAACTGGGAATCGATAAGAATCGGAATCGATAAGCAGAATCGGAATCAGAATTGATAAAATTCAAACGATACCCAACCCTAGTTTTGTCTGCCCTGCAATGCTATTTACCTCATCTCCGGCGAAGAGATTCTGCACAAAAAAAGCCCTGCCCTGCATGAACATGCACTGTAATGAAGCGTGTGGCTTTTCCTGATGGATCTCATATCTATAAAATGGATTTCTGTGTCCGAGGTTACAAGCAATGTTCTTTTTCTACGTGCGTTTCTCAAAAATGCACTTAACACTAGCATGCAAGTACGTTAAAGGGATCAAGTCTTAACGGGTCCATTTGGAAAAAGCCCATTTATTATTTTAAATTAGCTGAGACTCGAGGCAACTAATAATGAACCCGACTCGTGTCCGAGGCACTTATTGAAGTTTTGGACCCAAACCCGCTTGGGTTGGACCTCGAGTTTTTGGATCCAAGAGGACCCCTGAAGACCTTGTTTGTCCTCAATCTGGCAACCTGCATGAGCGTCGAGTCTGAGGAGGAGGGGGAAGGAGAAACAATATTTTGAATTTGGACTGACCCATTTCAACCGCTAGCTGTCAATATTACATGCTGCACCTTTAATGCTGGCCTCGGGCAGTCGGTTGAAATCGCCGTGGGCTCCTATAATCGTCACCACTTTTCTCCCCACTAGTGACGGCCCTGCTGCCAGTACATGATGCATGCAGTGATTAATTGTCATTTATTTGATTAAAGCCTTTATATGCATGTTTATGTGTGTGTTTAGGGTATGTATCGTCTTGACGGTGAAGGTTTCACCTCTGTACCACTGCTAATAAAGCACCTCATCAGCTCCCATCAAGCCGTCACAAAGAGGACAAACATTGTGCTGAAGAGACCCATCCTTAAGGTTAATCATTGATCCCAAATCAGTCTCACGGTTACGATATAGATCCTACTGCTGAGGAGTGAAAGGCTGATATATATATATATATATTGGCCAAGATTATTAATTGGAAAAAATTGTTTTGTTAATCTCCCTTGGGTCCAATGTTTATTATTATTATTATTATTATTTTACATTACAATGATATTTGTTTGTTTGTTTGTTTATAATAATTCTTTACAGTCCACCTACAAGAAGTTCATAAATTAACTTCTTTTTGTTACAAAGGAAGCTTTTTTTCCACAATGAAGGGCTAAAGGACTATTATAGAACTTAGAAGATCATCTTTTAATATTTGTAATAGTTAAAAGTTCATATTTGTATTTCTGTTAAGGGAGTGCTCTCTATATACGGTATGGGCATTGACTATTAATGCAATATCGATCGAGTACTGTTGTGATTGTCTAGTCATTATTATGATGTACACTTGCAGAGATGCATTCATTTTTCGGGGTGTTTTTTTAGGACAAGTGGGTCTTGGAACATGATGATGTCATTCTTGGACAGAGCATTGGTCGGGTAAGCCGTCTATCCGTTGTGTTATATAAAAAGACTGATAAAGAGATGTCAGTAAAGATTAGTAAGAACTCACCAGCTAAGCCAGTTATTTGTTCATAATGTTGCTCATTGTAATGTTTGGATGTTATCAGGGCAACTTTGGTGAGGTGTTCAGTGGGCGTCTGCATTCAGAAAATACGCCAGTCGCTGTGAAAGCCTGCAGAGAGAATCTACCTGCAGAACACAAGAACAAGTTCCTAATGGAGGCCAGGTTTGTATAGACACTTAATAACACACATATTCTACATATACTCTCACATAACACTCTCATTTAACTAAACATCTCTCCATTTCTATGCCAGGATCCTAAAGCAGTATGACCATCCAAACATAGTGAAGCTAATCGGCGTCTGCACACAAAAACAGCCAATTTATATCATCATGGAGCTGGTGCAAGGTACATCTAAGTTTGAATTAAAAATCATTTAAACAAACTGCTCTAAAAAAAAAAAAAAGAAAGAAAAATCTGACATGTACTTCATTTCAAATCTGTATAACTGACTTTCTTCCATGAAACACAAAAGACGTTTAACAGTGTAGCAGTGTTAGTAGATCTTTATTTAAATGATGAAACTCCAAAAATGACAAAAAAGCACCATAAACCATATGATAGATTTGCTTGAAGAAGCCTATGTAGAAAATGAAATAATGAATAAAATTATCATGATTATTATTGTTGTTGTTATTATATTGTATTTAAATAATAATTTACCTAGAATTTTGTCACAAAGGAATTATGTAGTTATTTAATAAGTGTAATATTAAAATAATTATACATTATTAAAATGATGAAATAATAAAATGTTGATTTATTTATAATTAACTATGAAAAGTTAGCAAAGGGATTCCTTTTAGTAACAAAGGAAAATTCTTTTATTTATTTAATTAGAAATTTTAATAAAGAACCCTATTTGTTTGTTTATTGTTATTATTTTTGTTATTAATTTAATTATGAAATTCATATTATTTTTTATTACTTAAATGTATTAAGTAACTTAGTGAATGATTCCTTAAAAATGTTCATGCTGCAAAAACAAGTGGCGTATTCTGCTGGCAGGAGGGGACTTTCTAACCTTTCTGCGCACAGAGGGCCACGACCTGAAGACCAAGATGTTGATCAAGATGGCAGAGAATGTGGCGTCTGGCATGGCGTACCTGGAAAGCAAGAAGTGCATTCATCGGTGAGAGGTTGACAATGAAATAAGGACAGAAAGACAACGAAATCTAGTGATATATGGCACAAGATCTTAGGATCAGTGCTGAGAAACTATAGTGGCTCCATAAAGCTCTAGCAGACGTCATAAAGAGCTCACAGCTGGGTTTTATTGAATCAAATAAGTAGACTCTAGGTATTTCACTATTATGGTTAAGTCTCTTTATCAGCGGTTTGTGAGCAATGCCCGATGGGAAGATTTTGGGATAATGAGCTGAGAGGAAATGAAACCTCATTGCTCCATCTGATAGTTTCCCTCATGCTGTGTCGAACACTTCAGTGTCTCTAGAGAGGATTATAGAGCCAGTGCACCCTCTGTTTCTCACTCTGTCATTCCTAGACTTTATTTATTTTTTGCATTTATTTCAGGGCAGCCTACTATAAATCTCTCTAATTGTCCCTGTCTTTAGAGACCTGGCTGCGCGTAACTGTCTCGTAGGAGAGGAGAGCGTGGTGAAGATCAGTGATTTCGGTATGTCTCGTCAGGAGCAGGACGGTGTTTATTCTGCTACAGGGGGAATGAAGCAGATCCCAGTCAAATGGACGGCACCAGAGGCCCTCAATTATGGTAATACTCGACCAGGGATTCCTAAACATTTTTTTTTTTGTCAGCTGAACCTGTTAGACCTAAAAAATATTTGCTTGAAGTTCCCTCAGTAGTACCTAAGTTAATATTTCAATCATTTACTGTCACATTTGCATGTTCATGGTTCTGGTTAGTGATCACATGACATGCTGCTGCAAGTAAATATAAAATACTGCATTTGTGTGTGTGTGTGTGTGTGTGTGTGTGTGTGTGTGTGTGTGTGTGTGTGTGTGTGTGTGTGTGTTTTCAGATTGTTCTTATTTTAAAATTATTTATATATAATAATTATTATTATTATTAAACTAAAATTAACATTTTAAATTATGAAAACAGCCATAATAATAATGAATATTATTATTGTTATTATAATAATTATTATTTCAAATATTGAAATATTATTGAACATTTGATTGCAAATAAAACATTTATTATTTTTGTTATTACATGGGCTAGATATTTATATTATTATTATTATTAATGTTATAAAAATAGCATTATTGTTTTAAGATGTAATATTTTACTGTTGTAAATAAAAAATTTCCTTTAAAATAAAAAAAATCATATTTGATAATTACAGGCCTAATAATTTAAAGCAATAAGCCCCGTGAAGCCGTGGTTTACAATGATTTTATAACAGCTAAGGGGCGTTGTTAAGCACGACGCGAAGCAGAGTTAGTTTAACAACCCCCTTAGCTGTTATAAATTCACTGTAAACCACGGCTTCACGGGGCTTATTGCTTTTATAAAACGGTTATTCCATATACGTGGTAAGGTTTCACTAAATAAAACACAGCAAATAAAGTGTAATGATAATAAAAACAGTATTCATCCGGTACACCATGTAGTTCCTCAGAAACGGTTGTGGTTCCAACAAAGTGTTTGCCGAGCAACATACAAATGTAAACAAAGGTGTGTGTTTGTAGAGTAATTTACAACAGCTTCGAACTTGGCTCAACCAATCAGAATCCAGGACCGGAACCATCCGTTTTATAAATGTTACTTTACACTGAAAGTCTCAAATTCTTCCATTTCAAATGTTCAAATTTTCAAGCTTTTATTTTGTCAGAATGCTGGTGAAATGCTGTAAACGTATGTAGTTTAATCGTAGCCTTTGATTTGATAGTCGCTCTAAGCTATATTTTGATTCGTCGTGCCTAGCAACGCCCCTTAGCTGTTATAAATTCACTGTAAACCACGGGGCTTATTGCGTTATTTAATCATTAGCATTTCATTAACTCCCAAACCCCCTGCACAAACTCCCATTTGGGAAACCCTGTAGTAGACAATCCTGCCAATGGATCGATCCATTAAACAAGAACTAAATCAGATATGAGAGACTGTGTGTATCCTGATCTAGCCTGCATGGTTGCCTGGTCATGACTGAGAGTTTTGTGTCTCAATGCTGTCCTCTGTTGGTTCATCAGGGCGATACACCACAGAGAGTGATGTGTGGAGTTTCGGAGTGCTGTTGTGGGAGACGTTCTCTAGAGGAGTCACACCGTATACCGTGCCGCACAACATGAGTAACCAACACACCAGAGACGAGGTGGAGAGAGGTACTTCACATGCATAAACCAGGTTTATTGCCTCTTTGCCATGTCAGTGTTGTTTATAAGTCTTGTTTTTGTTTGTAGGATATCGTATGCCGGCGCCAAATAACTGTCCGGATGAAATCTATGCCCTCATGTGTCAGTGCTGGCAGTATGATCCGAGAAATCGACCATCGTTTCACAAACTAAAGGCAGATCTGTGCGCTTTATGTTAGTAAAACAGACACGCATGCACACAGTGTCTTATGATTTATTTTTTAAATTTGTGTGCCACAGCTGTTAAAAACAAATATGCATATATGCTTCTGACAGAATACTGTTAATAAGAGTACAATATAATTAAGAATATTTGATTTTCTATACAGACCGTATTGAATGCTGTGCAATGTTGGTCTTCCAAATGGTTTTATTTGTGACATCCTGATGTTTCAATAATGAATAAATTATTTTTTTGCAGATGACACATTCGATCACATGACCATAAGTCTGTATATTTATTGTTTATAGTATGAAAATACTGTAAATAAATAAAAATGATTATTAATAATAACGACGTTTATTTAGCAAGGACACATTTAAATTGATTAAAAGTCACCGCAAGGTCATTTATAATGTTACAAAAGATTTCTGTTTAAAAAACATGCTGTTCTCTTAACTTTCAGCATTTTTCAACATTGATAATAATAAGAACGTTTCTTGAGCAGCAAATCAGCATATTAGAGTGATTTCTGAAGGATCATGTGACACTGAAGACTGGAGGAATGATGCTGAAAATTCAGCTTTGCATCTCAGGAATAAATTACATTTTAAAATACATTCAAATAGAAAACGGTTATTTTAAATTGTAAAAAATATTTCACAATATCACTGTTTTACTATATATGTTTAATGAAATAAATGCAGCCTTGGTGATCATAAGACATTAAAAACATACCATTTTAACCAAACACATACACATTTTGAACAGTAGTGTACAGCATGCTAACATCGTCTACTGAGAAGGAATTTAGCTTTAGTTTAAGCCAACAGATATTTATTTGGCTTTTGGGGTAAACAGGTCTTAAATCCATCATACATCGAAATGTATCACTGACAAGTAGTGATCTTGCAGTGCTGCAGTTTTGTCATGAAACTTTGCATTTGCACTTCCATAAATTCCATAAATAATGTTTCTGATGCTTTGTGCACTGCAAAACTTTGAGGCACGCAGGTGTGAATGTCTTTCTGTTCATGTGTCTTATCATGCTCTGGGCATGAAGGAGACCAAGGAGAAAATATGACATATGACAGGTGACTCACAGACAAACCTGCACAAGGCTTTAACCCTTTGCATAACAAAAACTGTTAGCATGATATTTTTTGAGCTCTCTTATGACTCTTTTTCATTTTTGCTTATCCACAGACATTTTTGTTTATAAAAATGATAGTGAGTATTGGGACAAGTCACAGATAATCCAAGCTCAGCATAATAAATGTGGGTCCAGAACAGTGCTATAATCTTATGAAAACATAGTAACCTTTCAGCGCACTCATAGTGCTAACTTAAACTCTATAAAAGCATTATTTGAGTTTTTTTTTTTTAACTCAATGTGGGTTAATAGAGTGTGACGTACGAAAAAAATGTATATGCAAGTTGCAAAATTAATATGCTATGTAAAATCATTGTTTTGAAACGTCGCCCTGCAGTCTGCACAAATGCAATATACTATAACATGCCTGAATATCATTGCATTAACAAAATATCAAACCATGCATTTAGCAAAACATTTCCCAAAAAGAAGTTTGTTAGGTTTGTTAATCACAGTCCAAGGTGTGCTGAACCTTATCACCTGAACACCATTCGGTTATATGTCATTGCAAAAATTGCTTAGAGAGTTCAAGTTAGATATTCTATCTGTGCAGTGAAGTTTATAAATTAAGTGTGGATTTGATGTCTAAATACTTTTAAGGAACCGTGTATTTTATGGACTTTAAATTCTAAAAATATATTTGCAAATATTTAAAGTGCAACCATGTGTGACATTTGGAGATAGTGCACATGTTTGAAGAATAATGAGCCTGCATCTTGAATGAAACTAGTTCCACTCGCACGACAGTCAGAATGAATGCATTCTGATCCATATCAGGTCTTCATGACTCAGAATACACTCAATGCGTTTGTTACATAAATGAAGATCGAGTACCATGATTATTAGTGGATAAATGTACTTTCCTATCCATCTTTTAAAAATTGATTTGCAATGTATTTGACACAGAAACCCCAAGTTTAATTGTTGGTGCATTAAAGGGGTCATCAGTGTTCTGAGAGCATGACACTGAGGGTCCTGATGTGTTAGACAGCATGCCAGTGTGACATGTTGAGTGTCAGCTGAGACGTCTCGTGACACAGCCGCACATTGCAACAAATACCATTTGAAAGGCCTGCAGGTATTCCCTCGTGGAGCACCTGCTTCCTCACGAAACTCACTGTGAGAGTTCTTGATGGTTGCCATGTGACTTAAGGTTTACATAATTTATTATTTGAAACATAAAATAACTCCAGTTATTTCGCTGAGAGTCCAAAAACTGCAAAAATAAATAAAGAAGAAGAATAGCAATCCAAAAATAACTGTGGTTTTGTTAAAGGAGTAGTTTATCCAAAAATCAAGTCAAGTCCTTATTATTTGAAACATAAAATAACTCCAGTTATTTCGCTGAGAGTCCAAAAACTGCAAAAATAAATAAAGAAGAATAGCAATCCAAAAATAACTGTGGTTTTGTTAAAGGAGTAGTTTATCCAAAAATCAAGTCAAGTCACCTTTATTTATATTGCGCTTTATACAATACAGATTGTGTTAAAGCTGCTTTAGTGTAATAAGAATAAAACCCATTCTTCTTATGATGCAACAAGTACATCGGGAATTGAATGGATGTAGAAATGTGATAGTGTGTTATGCGTATGCCTGGTTAAAGAGATGGGTCTTTAATCTAGAACAACGCTAGGTAGATTGTTCCAGAGTTTGGGCGCTAAATAGGAAAAGGCCGTCCGCAGTTGATTTAGATAATCTAGGTATTATC
This sequence comes from Sinocyclocheilus grahami, assembly GCF_001515645.1. Lineage (NCBI taxonomy): Eukaryota > Metazoa > Chordata > Actinopteri > Cypriniformes > Cyprinidae > Sinocyclocheilus > Sinocyclocheilus grahami. Next base: position 310,734 of record NW_015505369.1, read on the forward strand.
AAATGGCCAGAGTTTTGAGATCGCATTGGATGTGAAGGACTATAATGTATCAAGTACTGAGGAGCTAAACCATTCAGGGCCATCAAGTAATGAGCAAGATTTTAAAATGTATACAGTGTTTAATAGAGAGCCAGTGCAGTGTCGACAAAACTGGGCTGATATGGTCATACACTTAAAAATAAAGGTGCTACATGATGCCATAGAAGAACCTTTTTGTCTAAATGGTTCCATAAAGAACCTTTAACATCTTGAAGAAACTTTCTGTTTCACAAAAGGTTCTTTGTGGCGAAAGAAGGTTCTTCAGATTATAAAAAGGTAAGAAAGAGATGGTTCTTTAAAGAACCTTTGACTGAATGGTTCTTTGTGGAACCAAAGATGGTTCTTCTATGGCATCGCTTGAAGAACCTTTTGAAGCACCTTTATTTTTAAGAGTGTACTTCCTAGTAAGAATATCTGCTGCATTTTGGACCAGCTGGAGTTTGTTTATTAAGCGTGCAGCACAACCTCCTAATAAAACATTACAATAATCTAACCTTGAGGTCATGAACGCATGAATTAACATTTCTGCATTTGACATTGAAAGCATAGGTCATAATTTAGATATATTTTTAAGATGTAAAAATGTTTTACAAATGCTAGAAACGTGGCTTTCAAAGGAAAGGTTGCTATCAAATAGCACACATAGGTTCCTAACTGATGACGAAGAATTGACAGCACAGCCATCAAGTGTTAGACAGTGTTCTAGATATGGTACTCCATACTGCACTTGTGATCGGTATGCTACCTAGTCATTCACTGTTACAAATTGATGATGATCGATCAAATAAGTATGATTTGAACCATGCCAATAAGGTAAGAAAGAGATGGTTCTTTAAAGAACCTTTGACTGAATGGTTCTTTGTGGAACCAAAGATGGTTCTTCTATGGCATCGCTTGAAGAACCTTTTGAAGCACCTTTATTTTTAAGAGTGTACTTCCTAGTAAGAATATCTGCTGCATTTTGGACCAGCTGGAGTTTGTTTATTAAGCGTGCAGCACAACCTCCTAATAAAACATTACAATAATCTAACCTTGAGGTCATGAACGCATGAATTAACATTTCTGCATTTGACATTGAAAGCATAGGTCATAATTTAGATATATTTTTAAGATGTAAAAATGTTTTACAAATGCTAGAAACGTGGCTTTCAAAGGAAAGGTTGCTATCAAATAGCACACATAGGTTCCTAACTGATGACGAAGAATTGACAGCACAGCCATCAAGTGTTAGACAGTGTTCTAGATATGGTACTCCATACTGCACTTGTGATCGGTATGCTACCTAGTCATTCACTGTTACAAATTGATGATGATCGATCAAATAAGTATGATTTGAACCATGCCAATGCAATTCCACTATTGCCAAAATAATTTTCTACTCTATTCAAAAGAATGTCGTGGTCGATAGTGTCAAGATCCAGTGGCACTAATAGAGAGATACAACCACGATCGGATGATGTTTGTAACTCTGATGAGGAGCGGTCTTTCATCTAAAATGAAAGTTTGCTGAGAAATTTAGCATTAAATCACTTGCTCGCCAATGAATCCTCTGCAGTGAATGAATGAGAATGAGAGTCCAAACAGCTGATAAAAACATCACAATAATCCACACCACTCTCAACAATCACAAATGTCTTGTGATGCGAAAAGCTGCATGTTTGTAAGAAACAAATGCAATTCCACTATTGCCAAAATAATTTTCTACTCTATTCAAAAGAATGTCGTGGTCGATAGTGTCAAGATCCAGTGGCACTAATAGAGAGATACAACCACGATCGGATGATGTTTGTAACTCTGATGAGGAGCGGTCTTTCATCAAAAATGAAAGTTTGCTGAGAAATTTAGCATTAAATCACTTGCTCGCCAATGAATCCTCTGCAGTGAATGAATGAGAATGAGAGTCCAAACAGCTGATAAAAACATCACAATAATCCACAAGTAATCCACACCACTCCAGTTTATCGGGTAACACCTTAAATATAAAGCTGTATGTCTGTAATAAACAAATCCATCAAGACATTTTCAACTTTAAACTGTTTCTTCTAGCTAAAATGTGAGTCCTCTATCCATAATATTGCTTTTTTTCCAGTCAAAAAGTTGTCTCGTCTGAATCAGGAGAGAAATATGCACAGATCAAGCACCATTTACAAGCAAAAACTGTAGAAAAAACAGTCCTAAACAAATATGTGGGTGGATTTTGATGTGAGAGGACAATAGAGGAAGCGTTAATTATGGAACATGGACTCATTTGTTTCTTACAAACATGCAGCTTTTCGCATCACAAGACATTTGTGATTGTTGAGAGTGGTGTGGATTATTGTGATGTTTTTCCACTATTGCCAAAATAATTTTCTACTCTATTCAAAAGAATGTCGTGGTCGATAGTGTCAAGATCCAGTGGCACTAATAGAGAGATACAACCACGATCGGATGATATTTGTAACTCTGATGAGGAGCGGTCTTTCATCAAAAATGAAAGTTTGCTGAGAAATTTAGCATTAAATCACTTGCTCGCCAATGAATCCTCTGCAGTGAATGGGTGCCGTCAGAATGAGAGTCATAGTGTCAAGATCCAGTGGCACTAATAGAGAGATACAACCACGATCGGATGATATTTGTAACTCTGATGAGGAGCGGTCTTTCATCAAAAATGAAAGTTTGCTGAGAAATTTAGCATTAAATCACTTGCTCGCCAATGAATCCTCTGCAGTGAATGAATGAGAATGAGAGTCCAAACAGCTGATAAAAACATCACAATAATCCACACCACTCTCAACAATCACAAATGTCTTGTGATGCGAAAAGCTGCATGTTTGTAAGAAACAAATGAGTCCATGTTCCATAATTAACGCTTCCTCTATTGTCCTCTCACATCAAAATCCACCCACATATTTGTTTAGGACTGTTTTTTCTACAGTTTTTGCTTGTAAATGGTGCTTGATCTGTGCATATTTCTCTCCTGATTCAGACGAGACAACTTTTTGACTGGAAAAAAAGCAATATTATGGATAGAGGACTCACATTTTAGCTAGAAGAAACAGTTTAAAGTTGAAAATGTCTTGATGGATTTGTTTATTACAGACATACAGCTTTATATTTAAGGTGTTACCCGATAAACTGGAGTGGTGTGGATTACTTGTGGATTATTGTGATGTTTTTATCAGCTGTTTGGACTCTCATTCTGACGGCACCCATTCACTGCAGAGGATCCATTGGTGAGCAAGTGATGCAATGCTAAATTCCTCCAAATCTGATCCAATAAAGAAACAAAGTCATCTACATCTTGAATGGCCTGAGGGTGAGTAAATCCTCGGCAAATTTTCTTTTTTTGGGGTGAACTATTCCTTTAAGATATGGGTTTGAAGGGCACATTAGTAAAAGGTTCTCTGCTAAACACTTGACAGGATGGTTAGCCTTACTGGTGGTTAAGACTTCATCAGCCTGTCAGGCATGTAGCAGAGCACCTTTCTCTATAGGGCGTTTCAAAGCATTGGGTGGAAGTGCCTATAGCAAATTCTCTCTGTGTTTTTGACAGATGTGTCTCAAATTACACCTTTAATTGGCTGTTTTTGTTTTAGAACTATTTTACTACTTACTATTTTAGAAAATTTGAGAAATGTATTAGCAATTTCGGAGTGAAAACTTTCTACACCTATTTATTTATTTTTATTAAAAAAAATAATTCCCAGTCCATGAAGTGTTAAGCTGGTTCCTTTTTGCTGTGTATCAAAGTTTGGATATTAGCATCTGTGCACAATAGAGATTGATTCAGGAAAGGCCTGTAAATTCACAGTAGTAGGAACCGCAATACCACTTTCGTAATTCACAGTGCATGTATATAGGCCTAGTACTCACGCATAATTGTCTATACCTTAATTATGACATTTACATTCATAAATGCTCGGGCAGCAGTTGGATGTTTTGATCCATCGTCAGTCTGTATTTCACACAGCGCGATGAGAAATGGCTTGGGCTGCTCTGAAACAATCACAGGCCGTATGAAGCCAAATACATGCTGAAATGAAAAGTCTGGAGGTGAGTCGCTATTCTCTCCACCATCTCTAATGAAATCGGCCGGGTTTTCTCTGCATTTGCACTGTTTTGAACTGTCTTTTTGAGTGTATTACTGGATCCTTGGACTGAAAACTTCTGTGCATACCTGCCTACTTCAAGCATGGGTTGGAGTATCAAATGTTTCACATGGAAAAAAGATGTTTCTTAGAAATATGTTATAGCAGTGGTTCTCAACCAAGGGGACGGGTCCCAATAGGGGACCTCAGCACACTTCCATGGGGACCGCAAATTGTTTTAAAATAAGACAAAAATAAGCTAAAACAGCTCAAATTCAAGACAAATTTTAATTTGTTCTTACAAGAACTGTCAAGATCCGGTTCTAACAGGGTTAAAATCCAGGGAAAATCTTGGAAAAGTGTGAATTCCAGACTTAGAAAAGTCATCGAAATTTCTAGGACGAATATTTATTAAACATATTTATAAAGTTGCTTTAGATAATAGTGTCTACTAAACGAAATGTAAATGTAGAATGATTTAGAAATGTTCTAGTTATGTCAAGCTGAAGTATTTTTGACAGAATTTTGTACTATTTGAGTATAACATAAAAAGAATAAATTAATAACACCTTATCCTGTAATCATGAATGACTGGAAACGTCATGTAAATTCATTGGTCGTAAAAAGTATGAACCCTGAAATGTATTCGGTCCTTGAAACGCCTGGAATTCTGTCATTTTTCTTTTTGCTTCTTTCTTTTCTTTATACAGCGCTTTATACATTACAGATTGTGTCAAAGCAGCTTTACAGTGTCAGACAGGAAAATAGTTTTTTTTATTAAGTCAGTAAGTCCATAACATTTTCAACCCGTGCAACCTATTCAACCTTCATTTTTCAGATTTTGAATTTCTTTCCATTTTAAATTTAAAATCTGAAACTATCACTATGTATTTTATTTGTACTGCATTTCACGTATTTTGCCATTTAGAATATCATATATGCATGTATGCTGAGCTCATAGCAGTGAAAACATCACAATGACAGGAACGTATTAAAAGCCAAGGCCTGTAGGCCTACCGGGCAGACGTGTGAAAAAATGTGTGAAACTGCATGTAAAAGTAGAGGAGGATCAGAGAGTTAACCGTCTGCATTTTGCATGTCACAGTGACAGAATTCCCTCAGTGCTCCTCTATAGTTCACAGGTCAGCCTTAATGATGAGTGAACCCGTAGCATTTGCATTACCAGCCCAGAGCCATACAGCAACTATATCCCAGCACCCCTTCAACAGATCCAGGTCAGCATAATATTTAGATAGATAGATAGACAGACAGACACACACACACACACACACACCAGACAGGAAAATAGTTTGTCAATAACGTAAGAGGAGGATAACAAACAGTACATTTTTCAGTTAAAGTCAGTTCATTGATGATTCATCATCCAGTTCAGTTCTCATCCAAAAGTGTCTGTGCAATCAAGCCGAAAATATTGACAGAAATTAAGTGTCTCCAACTAAGCATGCCAAAAACGACAGTGGCAAGGAACCAAAACTCCATCGGTGAACCTTAGGAGAAACCAGGCTCAGTCAGGGGGCCAGTTCTTCTCTGGCCAGATGAAACCAGCATGGTGGGGTTTAATTCCAGGCTGCAACACACGTCAGATTGAGCAGAGGACTTGTCTGGTTCTCGTGGTCTTGTGCCGATGGCCGCCGAGGTCTTCACAGGGGATCTGTCTCTGGGGTTTGTCTAGTTGACATGGTCTCCGCTGACATTCAGGGCTGTAGAGGTCGTCTCTAGGTGCTGATCCACCATCTGATCTGGATACTAACTGGATCTGGGTGGTTACGGTGACCATCTAGTCTTTGAGAATTTGATACAATTCTTTAAATTTGATACATTTATTTAATCATTTTAACATAGTCACTCACAATTTCTGTAAATAAAAAGACAGATTTGTCATTACAGCAGAAATGAGTTTTTATTAAGTCAGTAAGTCCATAACATTTTCAACCCGTGCAACCTATTCAACCTTCATTTTTCAGATTTTGAATTTCTTTCTATACATTACAGATTGTGTCAAAGCAGCTTTACAGTGTCAGACAGGAAAATAGTTTATCAATAACGTAAGAGGAGGATAACAAACAGTACATTTTTCAGTTAAGGTCAGTTCATTGATGATTCATCATCCAGTTCAGTTCTCATCCAAAAGTGTCTGTGCAATCAAGCCGAAAATATTGACAGAAATTAAGTGTCTCCAACTAAGCATGCCACAAACGACAGTGGCAAGGAACCAAAACTCCATCGGTGAACCTTAGGAGAAACCAGGCTCAGTCAGGGGGCCAGTTCTTCTCTGGCCAGATGAAACCAGCATGGTGGGGTTTAATTCCAGGCTGCAACACACGTCAGATTGAGCAGAGGACTTGTCTGGTTCTCGTGGTCTTGTGCCGATGGCCGCCGAGGTCTTCACAGGGGATCTGTCTCTGGGGTTTGTCTAGTTGACATGGTCTCCGCTGACATTCAGGGCTGTAGAGGTCGTCTCTAGGTGCTGATCCACCATCTGATCTGGATACTAACTGGATCTGGGTGGTTACGGTGACCATCTAGTCTTTGAGAATTTGATACAATTCTTTAAATTTGATACATTTATTTAATCATTTTAACATAGTCACTCACAATTTCTGTAAATAAAAAGACAGATTTGTCATTACAGCAGAAATGAGTTTTTATTAAGTCAGTAAGTCCATAACATTTTCAACCCGTGCAACCTATTCAACCTTCATTTTTCAGATTTTGAATTTCTTTCCATTTTAAATTTAAAATCTGAAACTATCACTATGTATTTTATTTGTACTGCATTTCACGTATTTTGCCATTTAGAATATCATATATGCATGTATGCTGAGCTCATAGCAGTGAAAACATCACAATGACAGGAACGTATTAAAACTGGATACTAACTGGATCTGGGTGGTTACGGTGACCATCTAGTCTTTGAGAATTTGATACAATTCTTTAAATTTGATACATTTATTTAATCATTTTAACATATTGTCACTCACAATTTCTGTAAATAAAAAAACAGATTTGTCATTACAGCAGAAATGAGTTTTTATTAAGTCAGTAAGTCCATAACATTTTCAACCCGTGCAACCTATTCAACCTTCATTTTTCAGATTTTGAATTTCTTTCCATTTTAAATTTAAAATCTGAAACTATCACTATGTATTTTATTTGTACTGCATTTCACGTATTTTGCCATTTAGAATATCATATATGCATGTATGCTGAGCTCATAGCAGTGAAAACATCACAATGACAGGAACGTATTAAAAGCCAAGGCCTGTAGGCCTACCGGGCAGACGTGTGAAAAAATGTGTGAAACTGCATGTAAAAGTAGAGGAGGATCAGAGAGTTAACCGTCTGCATTTTGCATGTCACAGTGACAGAATTCCCTCAGTGCTCCTCTATAGTTCACAGGTCAGCCTTAATGATGAGTGATAAGTACGAAAAAAAAATTTTAATCTTAAATGTTCTTAAGTATTGAAAGTAAAAGTACAAGTAAATGCAAAATGGAAAAGAAGCAAATAATAATAATACATTTATATAAAATGTTTTCAAGATTGTGTTCAGTTTGAACTATTTCTTCCATTTTGTATTTTTGGGTAAGAATAAGAAGCGCTTCATCCAGTACTTATAGTGTCTTTCATTCCAACATAAGAAAACATTTCTGGAATCTGCATCTGAAATAGCATTTAGATGTATTTACACAGTGTATCTCAGAGGGGACATGAATGCATTTAACCTGCAGTCACAGATGGATAAATAATGTTTTGTTTTTAACAAAACGTTGAATACTGATATTTGAAATTATTTAAAAACATGAAAAAATAGTCGAAATGTGGAATTAAAACCGCCAGTAGGTGTCAGCAAGTGATTGTTAATGAGTGAGTCATTGAGATTCAACTGATTCATTCAAACAACAGATTCATTCAGGAACAACGCATTTGACTGTGTTAATGAGTGAATCACTGAATCATTTATTCAACCGATTTGTTCAAAAAGCTGATTCATTCAATGAGTAAACACCATTGCTCAGAGACGCAAGACTGCTGTGATCTTTTTAACCCGTAGCATTTGCATTACCAGCCCAGGGCCATACAGCAACTATATCCCAGCACCCCTTCAACAGATCCAGGTCAGCATAATATTTAGATAGACAGACACACACACACACACCTATCTATATCCATCCATCCGTCTATCCATCCACAATATATTATATAAATAAGCAAAAATGACATTGCATTACTGTTTCATTTCTTTTTGGAGTTAGCCTATTTTCGTTGGCAAAATTGAGCAAAAACAAGCAATATTATATCTAAAATGTAAGTCACTTATTGCTAACTTTACTAAACTTGTATAAAAAGATTGTTAAATTTGTTATGCTAATATCTGCAGAAAAACAGTACTCTCTGTGTGATATAGATTAAGTTAACTATATTAAATAAAATAAATATAAAATGCATACAGAAGCGTTTTTGCCATATACAATTTAGAATGCCTTGAATTTTGAATTTTAATAGACTAATAAATCAATGTGCGTGCACTCTCTATGTGTGATTTGCTATGGAGATTTGGTGATATAGTTGATAATGTCAGATGGCACATCATTAAAACAACACTTACCATATTATCGCAGATATACTGTATACCGCACACCCCAGCCTTACTTGAGTGGAACATGAATCATCTGCGGATGTGCACGCACTTGTTTGCACATAAGCAAAGGTGTTTTTAGGAGTCTAACTTGCAAGCGCCAGACCACTGATTCGTCAAACCTGCTTTCCTGCAGTCCGTAGAGATATACTATTGAGTCCGTGTTCTTCTGACTTTATTTTGTAGTAACGAATATGCTACGGGGAAATGTATCGGAGTAAAAGTATACATTTTAAATAGGAAATGTAGTGGAGTAAAAGTAAAAGTCGCCTGAAATATAAAAACTCAAGTAAAGTACAGATAGCCTTCTCCCAAAAAGTACACCACTGAGTATAGCCTTTTGCTTGACATTAAAAATAGCATATTATTATTAATTTAAATATACACTGATTATTAATTTAATCAGTGGCATCACATGCCAAAGCACACTACATATTACATATGCTGCTCATCAGTATTACTATCAGCATGACTATCAGTCGTGGTCTTTGCGAAAGTAGGGTTCTCAGTTAAAGTGAGATATATATGATTAGCTGAAATTCATCCACACTTGCGCAACGGTTCGTCTTTGACAGGTCGCTTCACAGCTCGACTTTCCAGATCCAACTTTTTTTGTGTGTGTGGCTCAGCAGGATTGTGAAAGCCAAAATCCTCTAGACCATTTGGCCGGCCACAAGTTGAGAAGAAAGTTAGTCATCTAATTTGTTTTCTTCAACACTGGTCATGACTTTAGTAAGTTACAAAAAGGTAAATTGGCCCAATTTGATAGATTACATCTTGGCCAACTGAAACTAGTTCTTAAAACACAGTCTTAACATAGTGGCTATGTTTATTCAACCGGCCCCCCTAATCCTCCAAGCATGTCTATTTCCTCCAAGCCTCTCTTCCCAGTTAGAGGGTGTGCTTTTTGACAAGTTGACCTCACTCCTTTTGTCTCTGTGATGGACTGCTATAATGATGTGGTTTAGATATTTGCTTTTGATGTTTTTGTAAGATGCTTTTGCTTTCATACCCGAGTCATACGCCGTTGTAATATGAACTACAGTTGTGATTCCCTTTTATCTGGGAGAAACTGCACAAAGCAACACCATTGTAATTTGCTATATTAGTATACAGTATATATCTCTTTTGATCACCAAGGCTGCATTTATTTAATCATAAATACAATAAAAACATTTATGTTATGTATATAAAAACATTGTAATATTTTGAAATGTTAATGCATTGTAAAATAACTATTTACTGTTAGATATATATATATATATATATATATATATATATATATATACTGTTAGATATCTTTCATTATTCTTACTATTTAGATATATTTCCAAACATAAAAAAACAAAATCAATCAATCAATCCTGGAACAAACAAAACATTCCTTAAAACATAAACGCTATGAAATTGAGGACACTATAGCTTTAATATTTGGCAAATATTTTCATGATCCTTCAGAAATCACTCTAATATGCTGACTTGCTGCTCAAGAAAATTGTATTATTATAAAAAAAAAAAGTTAATATTTTTTTGGAAACCATGTTGCACTACCAGTTTGGTGTAAGCTCTTTGTTATTTTTTAAATAATAATAATTAAGCAAGGGTACATTTAATTGATTGATATTTGAAAACCATTTCACAATATTACTGTTTTTACTGTATTTTGATCAAATAAAAGTAGCCTTGGTGAGCATAATAGACTTCTTTCAAAAATATAAAAAATCTTTATTATTATATATATATATTTATTTATTTAGTCATTTAGCAGATGCTTTTATCCAAAGCGACTTACAAATGAGGACAATAAAAGCAGTCAAAACTAACAAAAGAGCAACAATATATAAGTGCAAATGACAAGTCTCGGTTAGCCTAACACAGTACATGTAATATATATATGTAATATATGTAATATATACATATACATACATATATATACACATACACACACACGCATACATACATACATACAAACACACATATACATATATACACACCCATACATACACACATATATAAACGCACACACATACGCACACACACACACATATATATATATATATATATATATATATAGTGGCTGGCAACTTTTTTCAAAAATGCTGGCGGGGAAAGAGTTAATCACAGTTCTTTCATGATTTAACAGGAGGGGTCAATTAATTTTTCATGTAGGGCCAGGTATGTTTGGACAGCTTTTTTCCTTAACAAATGAAATCATCATTTAAAAACTGCATTTTGTATTTACTTGCATTATCTTTGTGTAATTTAAAAATTTGTTTGATGATCTGAATCTTTTAATTCTGACAAATATGCAAAAATTTAAAAAACATGAAGAGAGCAAAAACATTTTCACGGCATATATATATATATATATATATATATATATATATATATATACACACTTACATATAAATACATACATACATATATATACACATATACATATATAAGAAGATAAATATAGATAAAGTAGAATTAAAATAGAATAGAAAGTGCTAGAGTTAGAGGGTCAAGTAAAGGTGGATATATATATATATATATATATATAGCATGCTTAAATAGAAATGCATGGCAGGTTCAAATTTACTTCCACACGAACTTGGAATTAAATTATAATATATTACACACTTTTTAGTTTTTAGACATAGAAATTTCTGTAAGATGAGTTTTCATCAGACGCATTTCATATCAAATGACCACTGTGTTATAACATTATTGGACTTATTTGGTGATTATTTATGTTATGATCACAGCACAGGAAATAGAATGTTACCTTAACGTCAAATCAGCTGTACATTACTGAAGGCTTGACTTGTCTTTGATTGTCAGTGGATCATGTGATATCCTTTTGTCGCCAGTGATGGAATGTCCTAGTGACAGATCGCAAAGGCCAGGCATGGTCAAGTGATTCCTGTTATCTTTGGAATGCTGTCCTGATAAGGATCTGAGGGCCACACTTACTGTCACATGTTCTATACCTGTTTTTCGGTGAAACACACCTCCAGAAGCGCTGTGAGAGACGAATGTTCTCTAGCCAAGCATGAAGAGATATGCACACCCTTCCTTTTTATTGTCTAGACATGAGGCTGACTTTGGGATGCAAGACAAATTACTTAATACACTACCAGCGATTGATTTCTCCTGATCTTTTGAGGGTTTCTGATTAAATGCTTGAAATTAGCTTTGTATACACACAGTTTTGATCATTTTACTGTTGTTTGATAATGCGGAAAGTAGTGTAAATTAAGAGCTGTAGTATATCTTGTTGAATGGATGATGCAAGAGAGGTTTTTTTTTATTTAAAGTTCTTATATATTAGGAAAAAAGCACATGTTCATTTAAAATGTTCCTTTTTTTTAGCAGTTAGATTATATTAAATGCAGCATATAGAGGCAAACTGATTGTCTCTGTCTTTTAAAATATTCTAAAAATATATTGTTTAAAATGTTTTAATGGTGGTTTTAGAATATTAAAGAAAATGTTGTCAGCCCCCAAATGCACATTGTGCATTAACATGAAAAAACAAATGCAATTCATGATGTCAAAATGAAATCTAATGCAGACAGCATTGATCTATACATAAAAACAGCTTGTATTAAAAATACAAGATGTCTCTTAAAATTAGCATGATATGCAAATGTGGATGATTCTGTTATGCCTTAGTTAAATTACTACTGTACACAGATATGCAATATATTCAGATGGTGAAAAGTGCTTTATGTTCACTAAGGTTTGGTTATGTACAACATCATTACAACAGCTTTGAGATTTACAAGAAGCCTCAGTTTTTAAAGTCTTTGCATAATGAAGAGAGCAGATGCAGGTGATCCAGTTATATAACAGCAGTTCAGCTTCATAGAAAACGATAATATCTGGTATGTTCCCAACAGAGAACAATTACAATCATTGAGATATTGGCTATTTACATAACTCTTGTGACTTAGGAGTTGACTGCCTTTTTTGTATATATTTTGCATACACACACACAAATGCACTTTTTATAAAATATAATAAAATATAGGTAATGGCAACATGACTCTTGTGACTTAGGAGTTGACTGCCTTTTTTTGTATATATTTTGCACACACACACACAAATGCACTTTTTATAAAATATAATAAAATATAGGTAATGGCAACATCACTCAATTTATAAAACATAAATTAAGGATTTTAGGTTAAAATATACTCTACGTATGAGGGAACATTTTTATGTTTTGCAACTGATCAGTATTTCTGTTAAGTTTTTCATTTTCAGAACCACACAGACGATACTTTGCATGAGTTGCAAGCTGATTTGATTTATTCAGATGCTCAAAAGAAGTTGCCCTGCTGAACAAAAGCAATAAAGCAGAATAAAAAGAAATGAATCACTTTTTTACAAAACATGCACTGCCAGTTTCCTGCTCGTAGTCATTAACGTGTTTGCCCTGATTTTCCTGATTTTGAGGGTTCGGATATGCACAGAAATTGAAATCAGTTCAAACGTATTAAAACCTTCCAAAAGTGCAACAAACAAAAAAAAGATCGGACCTAAAGATGACTTGCAGTTGCAAAGTTGTTTTGAATAGTCCAAGTGTAATTATAATTAAGTCTAGTAAGACTAGAGTGACATCTTAAAAAAAAAAAAAAGTAGAAGTTGTCAGTCACCAGAGCAGATATTGATCAGTCTTGTCAGGTGAGTGTCACGGCCACCCAAATTTAATTTCCAGAAGGTACACCTGCAACCTGTGACACACCTCCAGATAACCAGCTATAAATACAGCTGCACCCAACGCAGAAATTACAAGAGAGCTTTTCCCACCAGATCATCTCTTAACTTCACTTCACCATGGGGAACTTCGCTGCCTGCTGCAGAGGATTCTGGTGCAAGGACAAAAACCCTGACGTCCGGGTCAGTCTGCCTGCGGTCTGCTTCGTGTGGCAGATCGCCATGATCATCTTGTTTGGACTGTTTGTACGTTATGATGAAGAGTCGGACGCGCACTGGTCTGAGCACAAACATGAGAACAACATCACGAGTGACATCGAGAACGACTTCTACTACAGATACCCAAGTGAGTTTTCAAGTTCTGCATGGATTGATACTAAATACAATTAATTTATCATTGAAACTTTTTTCTTTTAATTTAATCACTTTTTTTTTTAATCAGCAAAATTATCATATTTGGTTGAGCTTGAAAATTAGGGAGGTTCTGTTATATGTTGATCCATTAACCACCTCCACCCTCTTTCTCCTTGCTCGGCAGGTTTTCAGGATGTGCATGTGATGATCTTCGTGGGTTTTGGCTTTCTCATGACCTTCCTGAAGCGTTACAGCTTTGGCGGGGTCGGGTTTAACTTTCTCATCGCCGCCTTTGGTCTGCAGTGGGCTCTTCTCATGCAGGGCTGGTTTCACTCTCTGGACCCGGCTGATGGCCAAATCAAGATCGGAATTGAGAAGTACGTTTTGCACCTCGCCTCACACCCTTATTTAAGGTCTTTGGCTCCACTTGCACATGAAGTAAAGCTGTTTTTTGTGTGTGCCACATAGTGTCGTCATATGCACGTTTAAATCAACACACTGCAAGTGTGATTTTGCTGATCAGTGCATCAAAGGATTATGATTTATGTGATACAGCTGATGTAGAAAATGAAGACCAAAAATGAACCACCATCTTTCTTTCATCAGTATCATCAATGCCGACTTCTGTGTGGCTGGATGTCTCATTGCTTATGGAGCTCTGCTGGGGAAAGTCAGTCCAGTGCAGCTGATGGTCTTGACACTATTTGGCATCACACTGTTTGCAGTCGAGGAATACATCATTCTTCATGTTCTCCATGTAAGAAGCAGTGTTGTTTTAGCATTATTTATTTTATACTCTATTATATGGTTTAAAATGAAAAGTATAAAAATAAAATATTAATAATGTTAGTTGTACTGTACGTTTGTAAGTTGTTGTTGTTTTTTGTTTTTTTTTACATTTAACAGACAAAAAGATTAAATTAGAAGAACTTTCCATTTTAATTTTCTATTTTTAATTCAATTTTGTATTTTTTTCTGTCCTGCACAAACATGTTAATTTAAATTAATTAAATATCGACTAAGCTTTAATTTGCCTTAACATGATATTAACTCAAATCTTTTGCAGTTAACTGCTACATTTTTAGTAATTTTGTTATGTGCTTTTTTGTTTTAAATTATTTTATTTTTATGTTGCCTTGGTAAATAACTTTCATATGTTTGAGTTTTTTATATATATGTATATATTCATTTTAATTAATTTAAGGTTTTAATACTTTCAAGTGAAAAAAGTAAGTTCTTCATAATTTGAAATAAAGCTGAAATTAAATTATTATAACTTTTTTTTTCAATTAACACAATGGTTTCAAAAGGTTTTATTTTATTTCCAATTAGTAATTTTAGTGGTTCATCTAAAAATAATAATAATAATTGAAATGTTGCCTTGGCAACTACCTGAATTAGATTTTTTACTTAAAATTGTATATATATATATATATATATATTTTTTTTAGGTTCAATTGATAATGACAACCCTGGTGAATATCCATTATCCCCAAGTCCTGAATATTCCTACCCAAATCAAGAAATTCTAACAAATTGTTCTGACTTTTCCCAGGTTCGGGACGCTGGCGGATCCATGGTCATCCACACTTTCGGAGCATATTACGGTCTGACAATATCATGGATTCTTTATCGACCGAAACTAAACCAAAGCAAGAATCTGAGCGGATCGGTCTACCACTCGGATGTCTTTGCTATGATTGGTAAGTTATGACTTCTTTTACATCACATAGATACCCGTGATAAGATCTTACCATGAGCTGCTTTAAAAAAAATCCAGTGCTTTAGCTGAAGATGTTCATTTTTACAGGGACTCTCTTCCTCTGGATGTTCTGGCCCAGTTTCAACTCTGCCATCGCAGATCATGGAGATGGACAACATCGGGCCGCCATAAACACCTACCTCGCGCTGTCTGCTTCAGTCCTTACTACATTTGCCATATCAAGCCTTTCAGCCAAGAGGGGAAAACTGGACATGGTAAATAACAGCACTTCATCATGTCACAATTACATCTGCAGCAGCGACTAAAACTCAAACTAAACTAAAACCATCAAAAAAAAGTTACTTTTTTCTTAAAAATCTTATTTTACTTCAGCATTCAACATTTTCATTTACTTTAACTTAAAGTACTGAAATGAATATAAACATTCATAAAGACATATTAAAAAACTAATAAATATGAAAAAAAACATACACAACAAATTTGCCAAAACTTTATATAAAATTAAAATGAAAACCAAAAATATAAAAACAAAAACTTAAAATATTTTAAACACTAATGAAAACTAGTATCTCTGATACCGAAATCTGTAACATTGCATCTGCTTTGTGCAACTTAGGTGCATATCCAGAATGCAACTCTGGCTGGGGGAGTCGCCATGGGAACAGCGGCTGAGTTTATGATCACAACCTACGGTTCTCTCATCGTGGGCTTCTGCTGCGGGATAATCTCCACCTTCGGCTACCTGGTGATCACTGTGAGTACAAGAGCAGGTGCCTTTGAGCATCATATGCCATGTGAGAACGGATACATTTATATCAGTTTTTTTTCCATGCAGCCCTTCTTGGAGAAGTATATGAAGATTCAAGACACATGTGGCATCCATAACCTGCACGCCATGCCCGGTGTCCTCGGAGCAGTCGTGGGTGCCATCACTGCGGCTACTGCCAGTGAGAGCGTCTATGGACATGAAGGGTGAGTGTGAATGCAAACTGTTACTTAGATTAGATTGCAACTCACTTAATTGCTTTAATTGTAAAAGTCAAGTCACATTTATTTATACAGTACTTGATACAATACAGATTGTTTCACGGCAGCTTCATGTTAACAGAGAAAAAACCGTGAACCCCCTGATACACGGATTATTAAATCAAGTAGGGGAAAATTGCTGAAAACTAATGTATATTACAATTTAAATTAATAAATAACTTTACGCTTTTCTCTTCCCGAATGAGGTATTTTTGAGATCAAAATACATAATTTTGGGAGGAGAATCATCTCTGTATTGCAACAGAAAAAAGCAGCTCTAAGAAGACAATATAGTGCCACTAACTATTCAGCTCCGCTGAGATTCAGTTCAGTAACAGCACTGATGCTGCAAAGTTAATGTCATTATCCAGCTCAATTCAGTTCACATTTGGCTTTCTCTTAACCCATATTGTCAGAGCAACCAAATCAGTAATATCACTGAATATTAATTGTGTTTTTGAATACTAAAAGTGTGACTGTTGCTGATACAAATTCCTTTTTCCTCAACAGGTTAGTAAACACCTTCGATTTTAAAGGGGAATATGCTGAAAGGACTCCTGCCATGCAAGGAGGCTTCCAGGCCGCCGGTCTTTGTGTTGCTCTTGCTTTTGGAATCGTAGGTGGAGCAATAGTAGGTGAGCACCCAAAACATTTCTTTAAAGTAACACATTTTTGTATGGTTTTAGTGTATTATAATCAGTTTTGTGGGTAACTCTTTACAAGTAACGCAAGTTACGTAATCAGATTACTTTTTTCAAGTAACTAGTAAAGTAACGCATTACTTTTTCATTTACAAGAGAATATCCGAGTTACCTTTTTTTTTCTTCTTCAATTTATTGCTTGACAGCTCTCCTGTCCCCATGTTGAGAGAAATCAGAAGATGTTACTGTAGTTCAAAAATAAATATGAATATGCATTAATTCATCTCACTCACAAAAAAACAAAACACAGATTCACTATTCCTCAAAATGAATAAAAATAATGCAACTTAGAATATGCAATAATTAAATGTTAAACATCCCAAATATCCTTTATGTATGTAATCCCATTCTATTAACCAATGTCTTTGCTTCTGACCTTCGATGATCCAGTTCAATCATGCTAATAAGCACAAATTACTCTAGACGAACATTTGTGTGTCTTTTTTATTGCTGAAGTGTGTTGAAATGTCTTCTTCTGCATTCTACTGTACGGACGTAAATGTACTTTCCCTTCAGCCTGAGGCTTATTCATTTCACTTTTGGCGTGAGAAGGCTTTTATATTTGCCAAAAATAGAACTTTTTTATTTTAAAAACAAACAAGCAAGCCCTGTCCAGATTTAAAAAGTAGCTCAAAAGTAACGTAACGCATGACTTTCCATAAAAAGCAACTGAGTAATGTAATTAGTTACTTTTTAATGGAGTAACGCAACATTGTAATGCATTACTTTTAAAAGTAACTTTCCCCAACACTGATTATAATAACCCTCATATATGTATATGCAGGTTTTATCCTGAGACTTCCGTTCTGGGGAGACCCCTCTGATGATAACTGCTTTGATGATGAGGTGTACTGGGAGGTGAGCTTGATTTAATTTGTATTTACTTGTTTCACAGCTAGCTGGCACTATAGAACTCGAATAAGAACGTACTAGTCTATGTACCTAAATGTGACAACTAGCCCCGGTTTCTTTTATACGGTGTGAACTCTTTCGGTTTGGATTGTTTTCAATGATTAAAATCGTCCTTTCCAGGTGCCTGAAGACGAGGAGAGCCTCCCTCCCATTCTAGAGTACAACAGCCACATGTTCGGCAAAAATATGTAAGTATATACTGCTAAAAGAGAGACTATACTATATAATATTAATACCCTATAAGACGATTTGTGTATATAGAAATGTAGCCTAGTATTCCCTTCCATTTGATGTTATTTTATTGAGTTAAAATTGCATTGTAAAAGCCACTAGGTGGCGAGGAATGCTTGTTGCACTCTAGTACATGACCATGCGATGGCAGTACACAACCACATTATAGATTTCCAGCTTTAGGCGCACTTGATGGAGCACCTTTTTATTTAAATGAATTGTTTTGAAGGTCTCATTCATTTATTCCTTCACTGTTTCACCGTTCAGGTCTAACTTCACTGTGGAACAGAGCTAATGCAAGAAATAAGGACGTCGTTATAGCAAAAGATGCACCTGATTACATCATATTGGTACCAAAAAAAAAAAAAAAACACAAAAAGATTGTTCAGACCAAGTCTGTGCTGAAGAGAATAGAGTCCCTGTAATACCTTTGTGAGGTATTGGCCTGCCTAATAGAGCAGAGGCCCAGTAGGGTCAGCTATTAGTTCAATTTCATGCGCTTTAGAATCCTCAAATTTAATTTATGCATGTATAATTTCTAAAATTAAAGCTTGTATATTTAATTGTTTTTAATCCAACTGTACTACTAGTTCTAGGATTAAACTGTATTACGTTTCAATCATTCTGCAAACGAGTGAAATAATAATTATCGTACTCTGTCGTGTTTGCTGCTGTGTATATGTGACTATAGACTATTGCAATTTAGAATTTATGAAGGTGTTAGTTATTTATCTAGTTATTTTCACGTGTCCAGTGGCATGTAGATTGTTATATTTGATTATGTGAAGGATTACATGAGGACTTTTGAGAGGTCAATGACCTCCGTGTGTTGTTAGACCATGTAGAATGATAGCAATGTTTTTTTATGAAGCTTTATATTCTTCGCTATTCTAAATATAATGTTAAACATAATAGGCCATTTACAACCTTTCTGCTCCGCGACCTTACATTGGTGCCCAAAAACTGTTCTTTTCCAAATGTGAATGTTTGATTGATTAACATTTTATGAACAATTGTTGTACTTTATGTTGAGGTCTATTAAATGTTTTAAACATCTAAAAAAAGTTTCTCTTTATACTTGAATTGTTGCTTTAATTGTCTCAAATATAATTTAAGACAATTCTGCAGCTTACATTTCTGCCAAACTTCCCAAATCACTTGTCTTTGAGTGTTTTAATTAATCAAACTACAGCAAACTACCTGTATATTTATAAAAAATAACTATAGAAGCGCATATAAAAGACATGCATTTTTAATATTTAATTGTCTTGACAAAACAGTGTTTTGTAAAAGAAATAAATCTATTTTAATGAATAAATTTGTTATGTTACTGCTAATCGAACCTGTGATTTTCTGTAGGATCAAACAACAGATTTTCTTTTTTATTTTCTTTTTTCATTACACGCAGTGATTGTTCGCTGGAGTCTGTCAAAATCACAGCAAATGCTCTTTAATTGAGCTGCTGGTCATCTGTTAGCGTGCGTTTGGTCACCCTGAGGCCAGACTCCTCCATTCTAATGGAAATGGACTCCTTGTAGAGGGTCAATTGGGTCATTTCCTGATCAATCGCCGTGACATTTAATGAACTTCAAATACACACTGCTTTTGTGAATGAGCGCAGCAAGACGCCAATGATGGTTTTGAGAGATGTCATGTCTTTATGAATGACTTAAGTGCGTGATTTCATGTTCCTGAATTGAATAGGTGTGCTATTATTAATGCTGAGTGTCTGTGCTCACACTTGACAAAAACAGTGCTGTTTAATATTGCAGCCAGAAAGACTCAAAATAGGCTGTTGAAAACAAGAAAACTCTTTCTATATCAGTAGTTTATATTATGTATATTAAGCACAATATGTACATTTTCTGTACATACAAGATAAAAATTCTGATTTACTAATTTACAGTTTTATTGCTAGTCAATTTCGCAAGTATTTACACAAAACTGTGAAATTTTACAAAGAAATGTGACTTTAAGCAGAGAGACTGAAATAATATTTTCTTGTAAAATGTACTCTAATAATCTTTCTTTATGAAAAATTCGAAAAGTCTTTTTTTTATAGTGTACTACATTTTCCAAAATGTGTAGTATACTACAGAACTCACTGTATTGTTTCTAGTGTGACAACTGAATGAGCCACAGACTCTTTCTTGGCTCAATATTAGCTCTGACTGCCAATACTTTTTTTTTAAAACAAAATATTGGATCAAAAATGCAAAACAGCCGATTTTATTTCCAAGTTTACACCTGCATTTATCCTTAATTTCCACCTGTTACACTTTTTTTTCTGCTTGTCTTTGTTTATTTGATATTACTTTTTTTTATTCAGTTTGACAAAGATTGTGGATTCTTCCATTTGTAGTATTAATAAAGTGGCATATAATATTGTAGCTACAAAAACTACAAAAAAACTCTATACAGTATAGATTATGGAGCACAATGTGTATATTTTCTGTATGCATAAAATACACAGAAGACCTTCTACATTTGCCAAAATGTGCAGTATACTACAGAGCACACTGTATCCCACAATGCAATGTGCTTGACTTTCTATTTTCAGTGTGACAAGTGAATCAGACACAATTTTTAACATCTGTTTCTTGGCTCAATATTTGCCATGACTTCCCAAATTTGAGACATTTTTCACAAAATGGTGATTAAAAATACAAAATATTTGCAAAAATACTGACTTTATCCTGACTTTCCTGAGTTTCCACTGGTTGAGCAGAACATATGAAAATTGTGTAAGCATACTTTTTTGCTTGTCTTTTTAATTTTTTTTTGACATTTAATTTCCCATCTATATTAAAAAAAAAAAAAAAGGCCAGTCTAAAAAAAAATATATATTTTTAATTAAAGCAAGGGGATAAAAATCACTCTTAAAAATAAGGGTTTGAAAAAGGTGAGCCATAATAGAACCATTATAGGTTCTTCAAAGTTCTTAAAAGAACCATTTTTTTCTTAGTGTGAAGAACATTTTAAGAACCTTTTTCCACTTTAAAGAACCATTTGTGTGATAGAAAGCTTCCATGGATGTTAAAGGTTCTTCATGGTACCATCAATGCCAGCCTTTATTTTGACCAGCAAGTCAAGAAGAAAAATACGTCAGGGCAGATATGCAACAGCTCACTCAGGTTTGAGGGATTACAAGGTATAAACGAGATGGACGGCAGCGAAGCACGCCAGCATGTCCAATGATTCCGAGCGGTGATGAGGAACAGGGGGCCGGGGCCCGGAGTTAAGGATCTACCGCTGCATCGAGCTGAGCGGCTGAAAGCAGGAGAGCCAGGGTCAAATCTCCTCTCCTCTCTAATCACACAAGTCTGCAGGGGACGGGGGAGTGGGGGTCGGGCTCTGAGGAAAGGAGGGTGTCGCTCCTGTAACAGAGATGTTCTGGTTAATCCCCTGTGTGAAGGGGAGCGCACGGGCAGGTGGGCCGACCCAGCCTTAGTTTACTCTGAAAAGAACTGCCAGCGGAGTTAGAACGCCCAGAGATCCACACTTGGATCACATAGCTCAGAGGCTGTGTGTGGAACCACTTGGCCTGCCATTGTCCTACATGGCCAGTCTTGTCTGAAAAGCCGTAGAAAGCCTGTAATCAGATTAAAGATTGCCAGGATGAAGGGGGCTAGTTTTTCTTTCTTTTTTACCCTCATATATGTATATGCAGGTTTTATCCTGAGACTTCCGTTCTGGGGAGACCCCTCTGATGATAACTGCTTTGATGATGAGGTGTACTGGGAGGTGAGCTTGATTTAATTTGTATTTACTTGTTTCACAGCTAGCTGGCACTATAGAACTCGAATAAGAACGTACTAGTCTATGTACCTAAATGTGACAACTAGCCCCGGTTTCTTTTATACGGTGTGAACTCTTTCGGTTTGGATTGTTTTCAATGATTAAAATCGTCCTTTCCAGGTGCCTGAAGACGAGGAGAGCCTCCCTCCCATTCTAGAGTACAACAGCCACATGTTCGGCAAAAATATGTAAGTATATACTGCTAAAAGAGAGACTATACTATATAATATTAATACCCTATAAGACGATTTGTGTATATAGAAATGTAGCCTAGTATTCCCTTCCATTTGATGTTATTTTATTGAGTTAAAATTGCATTGTAAAAGCCACTAGGTGGCGAGTAATGCTTGTTGCACTCTAGTACATGACCATGCGATGGCAGTACACAACCACATTATAGATTTCCAGCTTTAGGCGCACTTGATGGAGCACCTTTTTATTTAAATGAATTGTTTCAAAGGTCTCATTCATTTATTCCTTCACTGTTTCACCGTTCAGGTCTAACTTCACTGTGGAACAGAGCTAATGCAAGAAATAAGGACGTCGTTATAGCAAAAGATGCACCTGATTACATCATATTGGTACCAAAAAAAAAAAAAAAACAAAAAAAGATTGTTCAGACCAAGTCTGTGCTGAAGAGAATAGAGTCCCTGTAATACCTTTGTGAGGTATTGGCCTGCCTAATAGAGCAGAGGCCCAGTAGGGTCAGCTATTAGTTCAATTTCATGCGCTTTAGAATCCTCAAATTTAATTTATGCATGTATAATTTCTAAAATTAAAGCTTGTATATTTAATTGTTTTTAATCCAACTGTACTACTAGTTCTAGGATTAAACTGTATTACGTTTCAATCATTCTGCAAACGAGTGAAATAATAATTATCGTACTCTGTCGTGTTTGCTGCTGTGTATATGTGACTATAGACTATTGCAATTTAGAATTTATGAAGGTGTTAGTTATTTATCTAGTTATTTTCACGTGTCCAGTGGCATGTAGATTGTTATATTTGATTATGTGAAGGATTACATGAGGACTTTTGAGAGGTCAATGACCTCCGTGTGTTGTTAGACCATGTAGAATGATAGCAATGTTTTTTTATGAAGCTTTATATTCTTCGCTATTCTAAATATAATGTTAAACATAATAGGCCATTTACAACCTTTCTGCTCCGCGACCTTACATTGGTGCCCAAAAACTGTTCTTTTCCAAATGTGAATGTTTGATTGATTAACATTTTATGAACAATTGTTGTACTTTATGTTGAGGTCTATTAAATGTTTTAAACATCTAAAAAAAGTTTCTCTTTATACTTGAATTGTTGCTTTAATTGTCTCAAATATAATTTAAGACAATTCTGCAGCTTACATTTCTGCCAAACTTCCCAAATCACTTGTCTTTGAGTGTTTTAATTAATCAAACTACCTGTATATTTATAAAAAATAACTATAGAAGCGCATATAAAAGACATGCATTTTTAATATTTAATTGTCTTGTTTCAAAGACATCTGTTGTTATTTTTCTTCCATACAGATGCAAATAACATGCAGGAAGCCTTTTTGTTGTCATGTGACAAGAAACTCATAAAACGGGAAGTGATCCTCATGGCTGTGTGTCAAGGTTTTGGCATTTTGACGTCAGTCCAAGTTATAAGATGTCATATAACCCCAAAATAACTTATGGCATTTCTTATACATAAAATACAGATATATATTTTTTATAAACACAGGCTTGCATTTCACCTTTCACCAAATAGGTTTGTAAACTGTTTACTTGAGCTTCCTAGATTCAATAAAGCAAATGTTTTGTTGAAAATTGTAACTTGAAATGTTTCTTCAAAAAACATGAAATCAACAAGAATGCAATGATTACAGTAGCATATTTATTTATTTTATTATCTTGGACACCTTGTATGTATGCATGACTGTGTGTGTGTGTGTGTGTGTATTTTGAGGACAAATCTGTACCAAAAGTGGGCTAAATCTGACAAAATACATTTTAGGGATGTCTTTTATTTGTAAGAAAAAAAAGATAATTTTTTTTACATAAAAATAGGGCTAGGTTGTAAGTTAGGGTTAGCTGTAGATAAAAACAGTAAAAGTCCATCAAATGTGCCCATTTTGATAGAAAAAAAACAACTTGGGACTGTAATCTGATCATAAAACAATTTCCAGGGCCAAACCACAACCTTTTATTAAACTGTTGCATCAGTGTACACTAGTGTAACATATCATTTCAAATGTGAAGTCCAGCAT
Organism: Sinocyclocheilus grahami; assembly: GCF_001515645.1. Taxonomy (NCBI): domain Eukaryota; kingdom Metazoa; phylum Chordata; class Actinopteri; order Cypriniformes; family Cyprinidae; genus Sinocyclocheilus; species Sinocyclocheilus grahami. The sequence goes on from NW_015505369.1 coordinate 335,205, forward strand.
TATTTTCTTTAATCTAAAGCGTGTGAATGTGAATCAGACCTTTCATAGTCTTGCCTTCCTTAAGTGCATAAGAGAAAAATCCATCCACATCATGGGCCTTCAAAACCCAGCCCTGCTTGTCATGCTAATCCTCATTATTTGTTCCCTTGTTAGAGGTCCTTCCTTCTCTCATGTGTTGGTTTTCCCAAACTGCTTCTCATGTCGGCCGTTCCTTTATATGTATTCATCGGTTTCTACCACCAAGAGCATTACGCCTAGTTAAAACTCAATCAGGCTTTTTCAGTGCGACATGAATCCACTCACATGGGTCAAAGGGTCAGGTCTAAGAGAATATGACCCCATGGACAATAAATATAGCGGTCCATTTACGACAGTCCAGCTCTTTGATTCGGACACAAGAGGCAAAGAGTTGGAAATTAAAGTGATGGTGGCGGGACAATAAATATGGAGCACGAGCAGCTCAAACTAAAATGTTCTTCTAATTAGTGGATCGACCTGCATTGGGGAAAGCGTGAATGGGGGGATGAAGCGAGAGTCCATTTAATGGCAATTCTTTTGAAACCTGATTATTTGCCTTTTCAGTTTCAGTTCACTTTTCAGATTATTTGCCTTGGTGCTTGATTAATGGGTTGCTGGATGAGAAAAAGACATTTTAGGGTTATATTTTAAAAAGATGTTTACATTTGAAATTACACTTTTACATTTGAGATTAGGCTGCAGAATTATGCCTGCCAGTTCCTTTACAGGAATAATTCTCTAAAAATGTACTCACTCTCAGACCATCCAAGATGTAGATGAGTTTCTTCATCAGTACAGATTTGGAGAAATTCAGCATTACATAACTTTCTCACCAGTGGATCCTCTGCAGTGAATGGGTGCCGTCAGAATGAGAGTCCAAACAGCTGATAAAAACATAACAACTCCAGTCCATCAGTTAACAACTCGTGAAGAGGAAATACTGTACATTTTAAAATGTCTTAATGATAAAAAATGTAAAGTTCTCTATTCACAATATTGCTTTCTCATGTGAAAAGGTCATCTTATCTGATTTAGGAGAGAAATATGCACATATCAAGCAACATTTATGAGCCAAAACAGTTCTAAACAAATATGTGGGTGGATTTTGATGTGAGAAGACATCAAGGGATGGACTTTTTCACTGGAGGAAGTGTTTTAATGGATTATGCACTCGTATGTTGGCCAGAAGTGACAGTTTTAAGTTAAAACACCTTAATGATGGATTTGTTTCTTACAATCAAGCAGCTTTTCATTTCACAAGATGTTAACTAATGGACTGGAGTGGTGTGGATTGCTTGTGGATTATTGTGATGTTTTAATCAGCTGTTTGCACTCTCATTCTGACGGCACCCATTCACTGCAGAGGATCCATTGGTGAGCGCTAATTTTCTCCAAATCTGTTCAGATGAAGAAACAAACTCATCATGGATGGCCTTTGTACAATTTTAGTACATTTTCATTTTTGGATGAATTAATCCTTTTTGGATTAGAAAGTTAGAAAACAGTCGATGGGAATGTAGTCCCCAGGAATATAATATGGATCTCTTCTTCACACATTCATCTCACCTTTTTTTATCTGGCCAGTCCTCCTTTTCCCAGCTCTCCTATCAGCTGTGCGCTGCTCACTACGGAAGAGGGATGGAATCGATTGATGAACACATCTGCTGCGTTTAAGGAGAGGGTATACTTTCCTGTTCTCCGTGTTACGTTCCCACCCCCAGAGTGACAAGCACTCTAAATGAGGATCTTAAGCCATGTCAGCACTAGAATTACAACTAATTACGAGGTGGAACCGATGATTATGGCCGGCTGCTTTAAGCCAATGCTTGGGGCAAAAGGGGACTAATTGGTTGGAATAAACCGATTGAGTCCTTTAATCGATTCCTCTGTTGAGTGACAGACTGGGACAAATTATTTTCCTTTAGTGGACATGGAAAAAAGGGTTGCTACCTGACCGAGAAGAAGAAAAGCAGAGGGTTCTTGAGTAGGGATGGACTTACAGGGCAAACTGTCAAACAAAAGCGCTAAAGCAATGGAAACACCTCTCTCCCTCTGTTCCACCATCTGCTGCTTTTTAACATGTTTTTAAGGTGATGTGCAAAAGAGGCATGTAGTCATCAGCTGTGTTATTGCTAGTTTTTTATGTAAAGTTTTCTTATTGACTGGCGTGTTCTCAGGGATGTGGAGAACTTGATATTTTCCTGCTCAAATTGTAGTGAATTTTGTTTGTAAAGTAGCAGTACATGGATAGAATGTGTTTGTTCTTCTGTCACAAAAAAAAAAAAACAAGTACAACTTTAACATCAACATTTTTTTTTCATACTGTCATACTGTCATATTATTGGAAATACCTTTGAAGCACTATAAAAAATACCACAATATATGAATCTTAAATTGGTGTGTGAAACAAATTGAATAATAGAAAAGTAGAAATCTAAAAATATAGACATCTAAAACTAAATAAATAAATTAATAAATAATAACATTCAAAAAGGATTTTCATTCGGGTTTGATTTACTTTTAAATTTAAGTAAAACAAATTATTTTTTCAGAAACAGATAATGACTTTACTGCATACACAGCAATAATAATCATGCAGTACCACACTATTTATAGAAGTATCATGTACTGACACAGAATTTGGGGGAAAAAATCTTGTAATTTTAAATTAAGGATTTTTTTGTTGAAGATTTAAAGGAAAACTCATAGCTTCTACTGTGTTCAAACAGCGTACAGTCAAATACAAGTATGTATTAATCAGACTACAGTACATTATTAATATCCTGTGATGTCTTATCTTCAGGGTTCTCTTCAGTTAATGAATTAGTGTTTTCGATCGGCTTTGTTTTTTAGATTTGAAGTGCAGTGTATCTGTAAAGTGAGATTTTGCATGGCTCACAAATAAACAATAGTTACTTTAAATACGTACTGAAATGGTGATGCAGGGTTTTGTAGATTTTATATATTTTCCTCTTTGTCTAAGTCAACTTTTATTATGAAATCAGATTTTTTAAAGATTGCAAATATTATCCAATTTGATTAAATAACAGAAAATACTACAGTTCAAAAGTTTGGGGTTGGTACAATTTTTGTTTTTTTAAAGAAGTCTTACTGATGTTTCATTTATCTGATCAGTATGTGATACAAACAGTAATATTGTGAAATAGTATTACAATTTTAAAAAATTTATATTTTATTATATTTTAAAATATAATTTATTTCTGTGATGTAAAGCTGAATTTTCAGCATCATTACTCCAGTCTTCAGTGTCACGTGATCCTTCAGAAATCATTCTAATATGCTGATTTCCTCAAGAAACAATTCTTATTATTATCAATGTTGAAACAGTTTGTGGAAACCATGATACAGGTTTTTTTTTCAGGATTCGCTGATGAATAGCAAGTTCACAAAAACACCATTTAATAAAAATTTTCCAAAAATCATATAAAAGTCTTTATTGTAACTTTTAAACAATTTAATGCATCCTTGAAAACATGAGACATTTTTATTGTAAAAATGCAAATGTGAAAAGACAAATAAAATGACCATAATTTTTCATATTTTGATTTTAAATTTTGACATGAGTGTCACACTAAGATGTTGCCAGGTTTTTATGTTTTAACTGAATATACATTAGACAAAGAGAACCTCAAATATTTGAAAAATGCAGGGGAAAAAGTTGCATCCCACCAGAAAGTTGTTTCCCACCCAAATAAAGGCTCGCTAACCCCTCGTATCCTCATTCCCACTCCATGATCCGGAGAGGAGACCCAGCGTCATCTGTATGCGCTGCTGCCAGCAGCCCTTGTGAGGTTTTTTAGAGGCCCCGTCGGATCTTGCAAGCAAAAAAACAACAGATTAGTCATGATCTTATCCACCAAGTATCTGCCCCTTTCTTTTCTACATCTGACAAGTGTCTGAGAGGGGGAGGGTCTGCTTTTCAGAGCCATCAGATGAACTTCACACCAGAAAAAGAGGTGGGCGACGCGGGGAGAGGGATGTCTTTTCAGTCGCGCTTAGAGAAGCGTCCGTTCTCACTTGCATGGGCCTTGTTGCTAAGGTGTAAGGCCTCTCCATCTCTACGCTCTTGTTGCTAGGAATGAAGCCTCTCTGTCACTGGACAGCGGTTGCTAGGCAGGGCAGAAAGTGGAGGAGTGCATGCTATGTCGTCTGGCAGCATTGTTGTCTTGGCCGAAACATCTCTTTCTCCCGATGCTCGCTGAATGACAGGTCGGTTGCGTACCTCATGTGGGACCCGATTCCTTGTGAGGGGGACTTACTGGGTGGTACCACAGAAAAAAAAGAAGTTTTGAATGCAGTTGGCTGAATATAGGCAGAGCAGATTCCCCTGATTGCTCTTTGGTTGAAAGACATTTATTTCCACTATATTTTTCTGCCTTATTTGAATTTTCTATCAGTCATTTAACCTTTAAAAGTAAAGATTCTAAAAGGAGGTTTTGCAGTGATGCCACAAAAGAACCATTTTTTGGTTCCCTAATGAACCTTTCAGTGAGCAGTTCTTATAAGAGCTATTTTTTTCTTATTGTGAAGAGCATTTTAATAACCTAAAGAATCCTTTTCCACTATAAAGAACCTTTTGTGCAAAGAAGAAGTGCTATTGATATTAAAGATTCTTCATGGAATCATAGATGTTATCTTATTTTTACACTAAAACATAAACCTCCCAGGTAAAAATAGATAATATCTTCCGCAACAAGGGCCCCAGACCGTCTCTTGCATCTAAATTGGGGTCCTGGGCAACTGGGTCTCTCTATACAAACTTTCCAGGACATAAAGCAGAACAGCTAATGCACAATCACAACGCAGCCAGACTCCATTTATCAAAGCATGCATATTCATATCTCTGCATGCAGCTCTGAGAACTAAAGAACACGTGAGGCCCCTGGGAACCGTTTTGGGGTTCCCAGAGTCTTGCTTCGGCATGACAGCACCACATAGGGTTCACGAGGGGAGAAACACCATCCCAGACAGACCCTTGTCTGAACCAGACTGAGCCATGTTCAAGTTCAAGGAATGCCAGACGAGGATGGGTGGAGCTGGAGGGGTGGAGTCATGTTACTCCATTGACGTCTGATCGGATTTCTGCTTTTTGAAAGTGTTTGCTTTTGCCTCCTACTACCATCGGAGGACGCAATTCCCAGACACTGAGGTCAAAAAGTCAGTCTGAGGCAACTAATCTGCCACTTCGTAGACTAGACTGCAATTCAGATGCACCGTCTTTTGTGTTCAATCCATGGGAATTCTCACACGGCGACTGAAATTAAACCATCAAAATGAAGCCGTTGTTACGTTCTAATCCCTCGAGCATTTCAGGTTATGTATCTAAAGATTCTTGACAGTGCTGCAATTGCAATAATTCATATGCGTGATTATATTTGAGCCATATTCTCTATGACAGAACATTTAATCTGTCCTTCAGACATTATACATCATAAGTGTGTGACAGAAACACTAAGATGAGCCTATAGGAGCACATCAATTTACTACTGCACATTGTGAGCTTAAAAAAACAGGAGTTTTTCACAATATATTGCCATTTAGAAATCATTGATATCCTGAGGCTTTGTAAAAATGACACACGTAAGAAGCTTAACACCTGGACCCCGAGCAGTGGAACATATCTATATGGAATAATGAGTCATTTTAGCCTTGCTTTTACCTTTCACCATGCTGATGGTTTTGCATTTGCAATGAACAGTTATTTACTACTGCTAGCGGTTAAGCATGTTGAGGTGTCCATAATGATTACTTGTGGGAGTCATTAGGTGTAATGATTGCTTTGCATTGCAAAGCCAAGGAAGCATTAATGACCCTGTCGATGCTCTCATATACTGCTAAACAAATTCAGGAATGGTTACATGAACAGCGGTATGAAGTCAAGGGCCTTTCATGCCTTTCATAATCAACAGACCTAAATGAAACTCTGGAATGGCAAGAGTAAAGTAGATTTTAATAGTTTGCATTTCTCAAAGTGTAAGATGTTTTTATCCATATATGCATACAGTATGTTTCAATATCTAATGAAGGACTGAAGCTGTTCTTAATAGAATACTTCATCTAAAAAGGAAAATCTGATGAAAATGTACTCACCCTCAGGCTATCCAAGATGTAGATGAGTTTGTTTCTTCATCAGAATAGATTTTGAAAAATAAGCAATACATCACTTGCTCACCAATTGATCCTCTGCAGTCAATGGGTGCCGTCAGAATGAGAGTTCAAACAGTTGATAAAAACATCACGTCAAGTATAATCCACACGGCGAGTAACATTTTGTGAAGCGAAAAGCTGTGTGTTTGTAAGAAACAAATCCATCAAGACACTTTTAACTAAGAGCACTTTTGCTTCTGGCTAAAATATGAGTCAAGATCAAGCATCGTTTACATACAAAAACAGTTCTAAACAATATGTTGGTGGATTTTGATGTGAGAGAACAACCCGGGAATGGACTTTTTCACTGGAGGAAGCATTGTTGTTGATTATGTACTGGTATTTTGGCCAAACAAATTCTGACAAACAAGCAAGATAATTTATTGTTTTGTATTTTCGTTGTTTTATGTAGTTTTTACTTGGATGACAAAACAAATGTTGCAGTGATTAATGGGAACCTTCTGCATACATAAAGCAGATGTCATTTCATGTCTATGAATTTCTTTGTAATGGACTTTAAATAATTTAATACTTAATGTTTTTATTTTTTATTTTGAAGTATCATAAACCAACTCACCAAGTTTTTTTTAATTGACATTCCAATCATAGTGCAATGTACATAATTTACATAATTGAGAAAATCTGAAAAAATGTGTAGAGCTGGCAACCCCCTACTGCTCTTCTGGGGATATACTGTTCAACAGTGGTGACCACACATACAAAACATGCAATATCACACACAACTCTGATCCTTTACGAACTTGTCTAGCTGCAGCTGCATTCTTTATTTTGACTTACCTGAGCCTCTTACTCTCAGACTGCTATATGTATTCAGGTAATGATTTTAACCGTGTGCTTAAAAGAACGATCAAATACAGATGCTAAAGGCTTATATGACTATAAATGATTGTGAAACAGCTCTTTTGTATACCGCAGAACTGTCGATCTATTATGTCTTTGCTAAATCACATCTCACAGCATTTTACTGCTCTATCTCACCCAGTCCTGTGCTCTCAGAAAAATCAAACATCTAAGAACCTGCTATTTAAAGATCCTTTTTAAAATCATGTCATAAAAATGGTCCTGTTCCTCCAACCATGCAAGATGTAGCAGTTCTCCAGTACATTTCTTTTCAGCTCAGTGGCAAAACATTTGAAAGGGTGTAATTATGGTTATAGACATAACACTAGGACGTCCCATTAGGGTGTAGTGGTTGGTGATTACACAGGTGTCATGTTGCAGAGCACTGACTACTATTAAAGAGCATGACCTATGGTGAGTGTCCACTCATCTTTGCGAACCTTAAAGTGGAACGAGAGTTGATTACTAACCTCTGGCTCCAGGCCGGCTGCTGATTGACAGTCAGCTCAGTTCCTCCTACTGTTGCCCACTAAATGGGACCATGCATGGTGTGCCTTGACAGCTGTAGCAGAACATAATGACTGAGCATAGAAAAATACAGAGGAATATTAGAGGAAAATCAAGTCAAAAATGTCACCTAGTTTTATTCTAAGAACCTAAAATGTCTCAAAACTGTTATGCATTGAGTGCTGCCATGCATTTGTTTAAGATCTGAGCTTGAAGCGGGAAAGCTGATGGTTTGAGCAGTGTAAAGGACAAATCTTGGTCTGTCATCACTGTGCCCTTGATACTTCCACAGGTCGATCCAGGATTACTGTACTCGTCACAAAAGTACGGTGAACTAATTTGCATAAAAGTGTCAAGTAACTGAGAAATTAGCAATTGCAAATATATGGCAATTGCTAAGGTGTTCTAGTTGGTTGTCAGGGTGTTGCTATACAGTTGATCCAGTGCTCTGAGTTGTTGCGAAGACATTGCTATGTGGTTGAAAACATGTTTCGCACTCCATGTTTTACTGGTGATAATTGAGATGACTCCCCATTTAAATGAACAATGTGGTAGCGATCGGACAGGTAGGATCTAAACCATCTTAAAGCCTGCCCTTGGATACCTGTATAGTTTTGTAATCGATCTATCAGTATGTCATGATCTATAGTATCGAATGCAGCACTAAGATCAAGTAAAACTAGCAATGAGACACAGCCTTGGTCTGACGCAAGAAGCAAGTCATTTGTAATTTTAACAAGTGCAGTTTCTGTGCTATGGTGGGGCCTAAAACCTGACTGAAATTCTTCATAGAAAAGTTTTAGGCATTGTTAAAATAAGTACAAGCTAGAAAAGGGAAGGAATAAATAAAGGGAAAGAAAAAGTTTTTTAGTTTTTTTTAAAGATGAAGTCAAGTAGCGTTTAAAGATATGAGTTTTCAGCTGTCGCTTGAAAATTATCAGGGATTCAGCATTCCGGATAGGGGTGGGAAGATCGGTCCACCAGCCAGGAACGGTAAATGAGAATGTTCTGGAAAGTGATTTTGAGCCTCTCTGTGATGGTACCACGAGGCGTCGCTCACTAGCGGATCTCAGACTTCTGGAGGGGATGTAAATTCGTAGTAGTGAGTGGAAGTAGGAGGGTGCTGAGCCTGTGGCTGTTCTATATGCAAACAAACTTGATGCGAGCCTCAACCGGCAGCCAGTGCAAGGAGATAAAGAGAGGTATAACATGGGCTCTTTTGGGCTCATTACAGACAAGTCATGCCGCTGCATTCTGAATCATTTGTAGAGGTTTGATTATGCTTGATGGAAGTCCAGCCAGAAGAGCATTGCAGTAGTCCAGCCTAGAGATGACAAGGGCCTGGACAAGAAGTTGTGCAGCATGATCCGTTAGAAAGGGCCTGATCTTTCTGATATTGTGCAATGCAAACCTGCAAGATCGGGCAGTCTTTGCAATGTGGTATTTGAAGGTCAGCTGGTCATCGAAAATTAGATTTCTGACCGAAGTTGATGGGGTAATTGTAGAAGAACCTAGCTGGATGGTGAAATCATGCTGTAGAGTCGGAGTGGCAGGGAAGACAAGAAGCTCAGTCTTTGCCAGGTTGAGCTGTAGGTGATGTTCTTTCATCCATGCCGAGATGTCTGCCAGGCAGCCTGAGATCCGTGCAGCTACCGTTGGATCATCTGGTTGAAATGAGAGATAGAGCTGTGTGTCATCAGCATAGCAATGGTAGGAGAAGCCATGTGCCTGTATGATGGGACCCAGTGATGTAGTGTATATGGAGAAGAGGAGGGGTCCAAGAACTGATCCCTGAGGAATCGTAGTTGCTAGGACATTGCTATACAGTTGTTTTGAGCTGTTGTCATGCCATTTGGTTGCTAAGGTGTTTTGAGTTGTTCCTGGGACTTTGCTATGCAGTTGCTGATGTTTTTTAGGTGGTTGCAAAGGTACTCCGGTTGGTTACTATGACGTTGCTATAGAGTTGCTAAGGTATTCTGAGTGGTTACCAAGGCATTGCTATGCAGCTGCTAAAAGTGTCTGAGTGGTTGCCAGTTTATTGCTCTACAGTCACTAGGGTGTTCTGACTGGTTGCTAGCGTGTTGCTATACAATTGCTAAGGTGTCCTGAATTGTTACTAGTGCATTGCTATGTGTTTTGTGTGATTGCCAAAGCAGTGCTATATATTACAGGCGTTCTAAGTGGTAGTTGATGCTATGCATTTGATTGCTACCCTGATAGCACACGTGCATCACGTAGAGGTCTATTTGATGTCTGCATTACATCTGCAAGACGTATTTTTTAGAGTGTTTGCTCATCTGCAATACGTCCATAGTACATTTCCTATCAGATGTCAAATATACATTTAGAAGATGTCTTTAAGATGTTTGTGATTTAGGCTAGAATGTATGTAAAACTGACATCTCAAAGATGTCTATCAGATGTTTGTACACAGCAGATGCTTTCCAGATGAAGCAATCTTGAACAGACATCTCGCAGACGTTTGGATTTGGTCTGGATTGTTGTTAGGGTACTGCTAGTGCTATGGTGTACTGTGTGGTTGCTAGGTGGATGTTTAGTAGAGTGAGATTAACAGCTTGTTTTATCAAAACTAGGTTTTTGCATGAGGCAAGCGGTGCGCTGCAGCCCCAGGCAGAAAGAGGGCAGACGATTCCTAGCAGAGCGCTGCAGGAGAAAGGGAGATCATTGAAGAGGAGGAGGCAGGGAGGAGTACCGTGAGGGTCTTGGAGTGTGCGAGGGGGTGTTTGGGTGAGAGGCGACAGCGTGAGTATTGTTCAAGCGCCTGACTCGCCACTCTCAAGAGGCTCGGGGTTCCCACGGTCCGCACAGCAAACAAACGCACCTCAGCCTTTCTTCCCCTCGCTTCGCAGTGATGTCATTAATTACCATCAAAATGCGCACGACAGCGAGCGAGAGTGTGTGAGTCTGCTGGCGAGTGTATGTGCGGGTGAGAGAGAGAAAGAGCGAGCGAGGCAGCCATAAAGAAAGGGACCATTGTCTGCGCTGAAATAAAGAAATCCCCACTGAACCATTGTAAATGGCTAAGGCTGGAAAATGCACCAAAACGCAGGGTTTGTTGAGTTATAGTTGGGCTGTCACATCTCATCAGGAGCCCACAAATAGTGATGTCCAAATGCAAACAGGCCTGCCCTCTGACAGACACTGTACCACTGTGATTTACTATATTCTCAGTTCTGTGACTCTGTGGATTGTATTTGAACATCAAAGAGAGAATGATCTTTCTCATCACTGGCAAAGATACGGTGTGTGTATGTATGTATCGGAGTTTACTTGGCTATAATTGTTGACAATGGTGTATTGTAACCTGTAATTGTTACCTTGAAGAGCTATTCTTATCGGATTTGACCCATTTAACCCATAACACTTTTAGTTTTATGGGTATAAATCAATGTATTTAGGTTGATTCAGTGATGTTAAATAATATTTTTTGAATTAAATAAAACCAGTTAATTTAGATATTACCATTTGTTTCAGTGTATATGTATATATAAAATGTAAATGCAGATTAATTGGGACATTTTCTCAAAATTTCCCTCACTGTCTCTCTCTCTGTCTGTGTGTGTGTGTGTGTGTGTGTGTGTGTGTGTGTGTGTGAGAGAGTGTGTGTGTGTGTGTACGGGTATAGAGTGGGTAGGGAAAGTATTCA
>NW_015505369.1:346766-394425 GCF_001515645.1 Sinocyclocheilus grahami
TATAAAAACCATTACACCTATGGAGAGTCCCCGTAAACCACAAATGCAAGTGTGTGTGTGTGTGTGTGTGTGTGTGTGTGTGTGTGTGTGTGTGTTCTAAAACAGTTTATTTTGAGGTTTGGGTGGATAATGTCTGTTGTAATACTATAAATAATATAAATATAGAAAATAATATAAATATTACTGATAAAAAAACAAAACAAAATAGATATAAGCTCATAGAAGCCAGAAGGTTACAACATTGTCCCCAGAAGTAATGACTATATACGTAATTTAATTGAATTGCTTTTATTTATTTATTTTTAAACTGTCTAAATATAAATAATTACTAATTTTAATAATAATAATAATTTTTTGTATTAAAAAATGGGGTCAAAGGTAAAAATGAGCCACAAATGATGGTCTGGTGGTCTCTCAAGTGGAATATTGAAATTATTTTTTTGTTTTTGGTAACTCTAAAAATGCACTTTAGGTAGTTTATAAAATAAAAGGTAAAGTAAGAATTAGTTTAGTTAGTCTAGTCTACATATCATCTTCATTAAGATGCATTTGTGTGTTTTTATTTTGTTTCATTTAAAAAGGCTAAATGTCTGTGTGTGTGTGTGTGTGTGTGTGTGGGTGGGTGGGTGTGTGGACGTGCATGCCAGTTTGCATGGATTTGTTTGTGTGTTTATTCACATTATCTTTCCTTCAAGTGCCTAAACACTCTAATCATGTTTTTTTATGCATGGATAGAAGCATGTTTTTAAGGATGCCAAAATATGTCCTGTACCGGCATCTTTCTGAATGCAGCAAATCTCTGATGGGCATTAGCGGTGCCCTGGCAGCATTGTGCCCTGGAATGTGAGGGAAATGACCTGAACCTCCAATCTAGCACTCATTACTTCGGAGTTGCCCAGCGGAAGAATCCACATGAAACACTGTCCTGCCTCATTGTGTGGTGTGTGGACCCACAATGATTGTTTTTTATGTGCATCCACTGGAAGTGATGGCGAGTCTGCACCATCAAAGCACAAGCAGATAATTGTAGGCATCTGATCTCTCCAAGGACATTCAGTGTTAATTGGGAGCTTCAAATGGGCAAAGCGGGCAAAGTGAGGAGAGTGTTTTGTTTGTGCCGTACGAAGCGAAGGCTAAACTTTGCTCAGGCCATGAGGTACATCTCGGCCCCTGACTGGACGCCTTGTTCTCTTCTGCAGGGCAGGCCTTGTGAAAAAGCCCATTTACCTCGTTTACTCTTTATGCTTTCTGACATCTCCATCATTTGAAACAATGACCTCTGTTTGAAATGAAGAGTGGGATAGAAAGAAATAATTTTCCCTCCTGATCACTAATTGTTTTTTGTATTCAGCTCATTGTCGCTATCCAACCGTGCAAATCTTATGTATTTCTAGATATTTCAGGTCAACTCTTTCTACTTAGCACACAGGAATTGTGGGATATTTTGTGAAGGTTGGAAAGGATTGCTGACTGGCATGTTGGGATAGCCATTTCAAGCTTGACTGCCACAAGATGGTGCCACCGTGGCATAATGGTGGCCAGAAACGGGCACTGCTGTTTTGTCTGGCACAGAGTCCTGATCTTTTACATATAGACCATGTTCTTTACCGCAGCCATATTACACAGCATCTGAATGTATGAACTTTTTTTTTATATTTTTATCAGGAAGTACTTGTATTGTCAGATTTTGTGTGAAAGACTTAAATATTATGTCTGCACAAACATACATTTTGTAATGATAAGGATAATAACGATAAGGTGTGCTGTGAATCTTTTATGGGCATTAATGGAGTCTTTTTAGTCCACACAAATAAATGTGAACCCTCTTTATTTGCCTTGATCTCTAGTTGAAGTGAGTGATCTATTAGATATGTTTGCATCTGCATAATGCCTATAGCCACACTGTCTTCAAAACATACCAACAATTATGATTATTTTTTATTGTAGTTTTTTGTTGATTATTCAAAGGTTAGCTGTACGGAAGTCTTTGATTTACATCATCAATATAAATGTTAATCGAAAGTGACAGTTAAAAATGCCATTTTTAAATTGTATTCCTCACAAAAAGTAGCATTGAAGAAAATAAAAATAAATTATTTCAAGAATTAGAATTAATAATGAACATACATGTAACAATTGTAAGTTGACACCATTGTTCTCTTTATGTATCTTTCCTTATTCTTAATTTCTTTATTGTTTTATCTATCTGTCTTTCTTTCTATCTATCTATATTTTGTTACACCTAGTCTGACATTTTTATAACGATAATTATAGACTTTACTCTCCTAACACAAACAAACCTTTATTCTCGAATGCATTTGAAAAGTTAAATATATGCACATTGTATAAAACATACATGAAAAGTAGAAATGATTTTGGCCAATGACAGATTCAACCATTTCTTCTGTAGGATGCATGTAGTTCATTTTACTTCAGTTCCAATAAACTCTGTTACTTGAATATGTTGTATTGTTCTGAAACTACAGTAGTTGACGAGAAGCTAAAAAGTTATCATCAAACCCATATTTTGTCAAAACAAACCAAAAATAGCTTGGAAACACAGTGTACCACATATCTGGGTGGCACTAACTGAAATCTCAGGGGGTCTCCAGAGTCTCAAACCCCCCAAATTGTCCATTGCCTTCCCTCTTTCAATGGGCTACACTTTACTCAATGCAACACAGGAAGAAGAGGATGAAAAAAACAGTCAACAAATCACAACGTCTGCTTGCATGTGAAAAGAACCACAGCAGTGTGTGCTTGCTCTCACAACGGGCAGAGCGCATTAACATTCTGTGTTAGTCCTGCGCAGGCTTCTGGGCCCTGAAAGGCGATGCTGAATCGCTGTATGAGTGTGGTGGTCTGCTAGACAATGACTCCACTGTGTGACTTCCTCTTTTTTTTAACTTCCCTCTTTTGACAAGTAAAAACTCCCTCACTGCACACACAAAATTAATCTAACCTAAATGGCTCAACTTCATCACCATCTCCCGCTCTGAATGTCTCTGTGAGTTATGGTGCAAGCTTTGCTGAATGGAAAGAAAGGGACACTTTTCTAAACCCTTACATATAAGCTGATTCTTCTGTCCTCTTCATATATAAATCTTGAGTGTGTGCTGTTAGACTTAGACAAGCTTTTCTAAACCATAATGCAGATGCTTCCACTGTCAAAGCTGTAGATTATCATGTTTTTTTTGTGTGCAAAATGTATTGAAACTTCCTGCGTTCTGACCATGCTGTCTCATATCTGAAGGCATGTGTACGTTTTCTAGGTTTGATTATTTTGTTCTTATGGTGATCCACCAACTGGCACTAGTAGTTTCCCTCTTTTCTGCGCTACAGACCGAATGCTCCAAAGATATCATTTTTATTGAAACGAGTTTTTATAAGAGAGGATAGAAAATAGAACATATACATTTTAATACAATAAACATGTATTTGCATGCAAATATGTGAATTTACAACTGTTCTAAAGATGACAATCTTTCAGATGGTTGACATTATATAGAGAACTTGTTTAAAGAGTTTCAATTTGGTTTTATTATTATTAATAATAATAGTACAAATAAAAATAAATGCATAGTAATAAAATAATTATGCATTTTTTTATTATTATTACAATAAATAACAATACAAAATAAAATGAATGCATAATAATAATTCTAATAAGTATTATTATTATTATTTATTGATTATAGTCTACTACTACTACATTAAGCATCATGTGAATTCCATTGACTTCTCAGAGACAAGTGACAAATCTCAAATCCTGGCTGACTCAAACTCACTATATGGATGAAAAAAGGTATCTCTGTCTCTATAAAACTATTTAGTCTCGTCAGGAATTTTCTTAGACGAATAGACTAAATCTATTTCTTAATGAATAGACAAAAGACCTGATGACAAAGACAACATGGCTTGTATGGATGCTTTAGCAATGTTATGTGGAAAACAGTCATGCCCATAATGCACTCAAACTGAATAGAATAAGTGATATTAATAGAGAGTGTTACAGAACTTATACAATAAGAATACTAATAAATATTAGGTTTAATAAATAAAAACAAGTCACCTTTATTTTTATTTCGTTATTTTAAAACACTGTGTGAAAGGTACATATACATCTCTTATTAAATCTGATTATCCATCGGGTCGCTTTTATTAATTCATTTCCTATAATTCCGTTTGCTTAGGAATGAAAAGTGCTTTTATGAAATACGTTTATGCTTAAGCTAAATTTCTGATGTGTGATACAAAGGCACACAGACTAATGCAAGCGTGCAATTAACCAGAGGCCCATTTGGCAGTGCGCCAAATTAGGGAGATATTTGCATCATGAACAGCAGAGATTTTCAATGAGAACGAAAGATGAGGTTTCATCTGAAGAACAGCTTTGTAGTAGTCTAGGTTAGAATGAAAGGTAAACTTTATTAGAGCGTTTTAAAATAATGTTTAAAGAACAAATGCCAAGTTCTGCGTCTGTGAAACTGCTCAAATAAAGGTGTTTTAAAAAGAAACACTCATTGGTTCCTGATCCCAGATGAAAACATCCTTGAAAATCGTAGTAGTTAATTTAATGCATAATAAACGTGCTTGCAAAGGTCTGTAAGACTGTCTTTTGAAAAGTGACAGTCGGTGCTTTGGTTCAAGCACAATTTCCCTCTTGTGATTTGCTTATTTAATCTAATCTTATGTTGATTCTTATATTTAAATGTCGCCATCAAAAAAAAACTATGGCTTTTGAAAGATGCATGTAGGAATATATTTCTAAATGATGGTGTTTAATATTTGGACAGGTCAGAAAAATTAACACGTTTTGTCTATAATACAAATGTCAAGACATTTTGAATAATATATTCTCACATCTATATTTCAATATACATACTCTAAGCAATTATGATGTTTGTTAAAGAGTATGAAAGTTGGTTTCAATCGTATGTTTGCATTGCCATTAACAGCACATGCATCCATCACGACAGGCTTTTGTACTCGAGCTCTTAGTGTTGGATACGCGCCAAGTGTGGCACCTTCTTCTTGCCAAGTGTTACATTAGCTGTAATTATGTGTAAAGGGGTCTGTTCTGTGTGCTGAACACTGCGCCACAAGCACTCAAAGCCAAGTCAAACTGGAATTACAACAGCAGACCTGATGAACCGCAGAGACTGGGTGTTTATATAGGCCTCGAATGAGTTTGCTTTCCTCAAAACCTTTTCCTTTCTCTTAACCATGATGTTAAAGTTACTGGACAATCAGCCATTAACGCATTGTTAACGTCCTGCTTTAACAGAGTATGAGCACGCTAGCTCGTGTTGAGAATTGCCTAGTTATGTGAGCAGTATATTATTTATGCATATGTGTGTGTGTGTGTGTGTGTGTGTGTGTGTATATCAAATGTAGGCTATTATAGGTTTGATATATAGTCTTGCAAATAAATTGTAGTTGCTGTTTTTCAGCACATTCTCCATCTCTGCAATTTTTTTTATTTAAAATAAATGTATTTAATTGCATTAGAAGTAAGCGTATCATTTCTTTCATTTACATTTTTTATAAAGTATTTAATTTTAAATGAAATGTGTGTGAGTTTATATACCAGCACAAGCAAAAAAAGATCTGTTTATTCTCGCGATACAACGAGGTGCAATGTGACATCACACACAATTAGCCTATGCATAAATTAACTCGCGATAATTAATGTTGTTGATGCATTGATGTTCATGCAGTTTAATATCCACTCAGCAGCTTGCACCAACGCACATCCCCCTAGATGGAGGCGTAGATCATTGTGGGGTAGGCTATTGATACTTTATTGATCATTTAGGGTGTATTTTCATGTGAGCCGTGCCTGTTAGTTCTGCATAATTGCATGCATCTATTTCAGGATAGATTCAAGTGGTTGTTCAATGCCTTGTTCAAAGAATGCGGCGGGTTTGTGTCTTCTATTGTTGGTATTCCAGCCAAAAGATGTCGCCTTTTTCCTTTAGTTCTACAGATGCGTGAATAGGCAGTTCGCGTGGGCGGGCAAAAAAAAAAGGGGGGTCTCGCATCCTCAGTGTCTCATTATTATTGGAAATCCATTAATAAACATTTATGTAACATTTAAATCAAATGTGCCAGGGCTTATTAATCGATGCATTATCTGCAAACAATGAAAAGTACAGTAGGTGCCCATCTCCCTCATTAGATATTCGCCATTCATCAAAGAGGCAGGGGCATTTGTTAGACTGGCGCACGCGCCACAAACCTGCCTGTCACCGAGCAATGTTAGAGCCAGTCATGAGCTTCAACTGGCTATTTAGTTATTGCAAGAAACTGCAAGAAAAAAAATGCAAATAAATAAAGAGTTTTATGAAAGCATGTATCAGTCATGCACGATGTCGGATGCATCCTAACAGTGTTATTGTCGTGGAGGGGATTATAGACTAATTGTACTGCCTTTTTATCAAAATGACACTGAAAAGATGGGAACGCCATTCATCTTGGCTTTTATAGGTTATAAGAGAAAACCTAGGTTATAAGAGAGTCCCGTAGCGGCCCGAGTAAAGAGCTCTGATGACAGGGTGAATCGACATAGATGCCTATACATCAAACTAGAGATGCAGCCGGGGGGCTTAAGATATATTAAATTACCATGATTGGGAATTTAGGCATGGTTCAAGCCTGTTGAAGAGGCTGGGGTGTCTGAAAGTGGTGCTATTCATCTCGGGAAAAGAGGGTCAGAAGGTCGGGGAAGTTCACAGGACCTGTTCCTATTCTTATGCTAACTTACAATACAGACTCTAATGCTTACTGGTTTGGAAGATATAAATGATTGGACAATAATCCCGGCGCTCTTGGCTTTGCTGAGCTGCTCTGTTGCTAATTGCTGCTCGTCTGGCTCTTAATGAAAGACTTTCGGTGCTGAGCTTTTTTTCCCCCTCCGTGAATCTTTCAGTATTTTGGGGACCGTATGTTAGAGGAGACCGAGGCGTGTTGCAACACATTTTCTAAGCATGTATAGCTTTCTGTTTTGTGCTATATGTGTCTCGAACTTTGACATCAAATTCCATTATTTGCTGGAAATCTATGAATTAAATTGTATGTTTTATCCAATCGAAAACATGGAGTGTTTCAAAATGTTGTGCATCAATTTACGCCGTAATCAAAATCATTTTTATCGCCACGCATTCTCTCTCTCGCACTCTTTTAAAGCGTATTTTAAATATACAAGAAACATTTACATTTGAAGCAGCAAATAAAATGAGAAACAAAGAGAAAAAACACACAACGCAAATAGCCTAGGCTACATATAAAAAATATGGCTATCAGACAGGTTGTGTGTTGTGTCACAACTGCGATTGTGTGTTATTAAATTAAACGAGTGAACTAGGCTACTGTTTCAGGGTGTATTTCTGTCATGTTAAAACGACGTGATCACAAATCCATAAACTACACTCTAAAAAATGCTGGGTTAAATACAACCCAGTGCTGGGTAAAATAGGGACAAACCCAGCAATTGGGTTGTTTTGACCCAGCGGTTGGGTTACTACCCAGAAGGTTGGGTTAAACATTTAATCAAAGCAGCCCAATTGCTGGGTCTGTCCCTATTTTACCCAGCACTGGGTTGTATTTAACCCAGCATTTTTAGAGTGTATAAACCAGACGAGAATTTGTAGCTTATTTTCTCTCTCTCTCTCTCTCTCTTTTAAAATCTTTTGTTTTACACAAAGCTAACATCTAGGCTCAGATGGGTGGTGCTCATTATTTTAGTCATGCAGCCTAGCTGATTTCTAATCGGTTAAACTTAAAAACCCTCCCCTAATGTAAGTTTCTTTGTTTACTTTAACCATAAATTATAAAAAATAATTTTTCTCCCCTATGTCACGCCTAACGATTCATTTCTCAGTGTTTCTAAATAGGTGAGACCTTTATGCTTCGCTGTGCAATGGTTGGTATTTATCTGCTTATGACAAGCAGAAAATCCGAGCAGGATAAATGGATGAATACAAACGATCATACAGCGCCACGTGACTTAACACCTGCAGTTAGCTCGCGCACTTTGGTGGGTCATTTTTAGCGTTCTAATGCGTTCCGTTTAATACAAAACATGAAGAATGTACATCGGAATTCTAAACTCAGCAGAATAAGAGTGTAGCTACATCAGAATACATACAACGGTGTCATTTGATGTTATGAAATGTCTTTAATTAGTCGATGCTTAAATTTGTTATCCAAGCTTAAACTGAGATGCATTCACCCTGTTTAATCTGGACCAAATAGCTATTTTTATCCAGACATTAAACGAAAAAGAAATGCGTGTTTTGTCATTAAAGCCTAAACAGAAATAAGGCCTAAGCCTCATTTATGTCTAGATGCTTTCAACTACAAAAACTTTTTTTTTTTTTTTTTTTTTTTAAGTGAAATTAAGTCAGAGGAATTAATAGTGGGACACAGAGGAAAATCATGTCATCTCTTTCATCTTAGATCATTCGATTGGCCCTTTGGGAATAACTGGACGAACCACTTGAACCTAGCACATAACCTCTGACCCTTGTGTCAGCTGTGACTGGTCCTCAAGAGACTTCAACTTCAAATATGACACTGAAGGGCATCAGTTAAGTCTCCTGACTGCTGGATTGCAGATTGGTTAATATTTATGTAAAATAGCTAAATCAGTTTGAGAAATTATATAAATATAGTAGGCCTACATTTTGACAAAGGCCTAGCCACAACACATTAAAATGGATTTCACTGTGGTCTAGATGTTTGTGACTTCACTTTTTTTTTCAAATTTAGGTTATTTTAACAATACATCAAGACTAATATGTATGTTGCTTGAGCATGAAGAATATTGGGTTTTTTTGCAGAATAACAAAATCCCCCTCCCCCGCGGGCTCATCATTTGTTTAAGACCTATTCTTGTTATTTAAGAGGCTTGTTTAGAGCAAAGAGCACGTGTCTGGTCAGTTTAGAGTCGGTCTGACCCCTTGGTCCCATGAACAGGTCATTACTCTATTCTATTGCCAGAGGTCAGCTAGAAAAGCTGATTTAAAGATGAGGGGAGAACATGTGTGTACATAACCATATTTGGGGGACAGATTTACCCAGATTTACCCAAAAAGTGAGCTAAGCCTGACAAAATCTCCCAAAACCTTCCTTTGGGGAAGTCCTCATTTGTAAAAATGGCATAAAAATAATTAAGTATCTATAACTATTAGTATATATAGTCTATGCTGCCCCCATTTCGGTACGCAAAGGTGTAGATTTTTATTTATTTTTTATTTTTTTTGCTGACTCCATCATAACATTGATACAATTTATCTATACACAAACATATTTCTAATCCAATTAATGTTTTTATTTTTATTTTTTATAAAAGTTGCTAAAATCTACAACCTAAACTGTGAAATTTAATGACAAGTACACTGCTGTGGTGGGTTAAAACATTAATAGAAAACATGGACATTTTAAACATTTTAATTGTACAAATATAGGGCAATTTAAAGCAAAATACATTTTAAAGCAAATATAATTGATAGCAAATAGGCTACGTTTGGTAACAAACACATAAGCTGTGTGTTGAGTGTGCACTGTTTTTTTCCCCTTAATATTTCTGGGTCCAGTAAGTGCATTGGAAAGTGTTACAGCCCTTTAGATTTGAAGCTTGTATTTCAAATTGAACAAGAGAACCTACTCAAACAGATGATATTAACGATTGAATAATATAACATTCATCCATCAAACTAAATTATAAAGGCGACGGGGAGAACATCTCGATGCTTTTTAAAAAAAATGGTAAATCCTCTATATTTTACACAAAGTCTTACGATTTGTACCTCCACCTCAGTGGAGTGGTGCTCATGTATATGATGCTGATTTCCCCCCTGTAGCTGATTTCTAATTGCAAACTAATGATGTTACAACTTACCCCGTGTTACAGTGCAGTCTCTCCTACAATATTAACTCGACATCCGACGACTAACGAGTCTCTTCTTTCTCCACAGGCTTATCCTGATACGAACGCTATGTTTTTGTTAGATTTAGATTGCTGGAAATCTAATACACAGGTGGGTTATTGCTTACTGTAAATGTTTGTTGAATAGCATTTACGATGGATAGTTACGTTTTTTAATAAAATAAAATAAATGAATTTTGTTCGTCAGTTTGTTTCTTCCCTTCTTTTTTGTTAATTTAATTGATGCAAGTCAATTACACCATAATAAATTATATAAACTGGTGGGAAGGAGTTTCATTATGCAATAAAATGGAGAAAAGTTTCCACATATTTCGTTTTTTCGCATAAAGGCAGGTAGAAAAGTCTCAGCATTATCGGTGGTGAAATAGTTCATGTATACATTAACCAAAGTTTGTGCCCAAACTTATTCAACGTATGCATTTAACGACTGTCTGCAATATATTTTGGTAAGATTATATTGAGAACGTAAACTTTTGAATCTCTTTAAACACTAAAAATGATCTGCTCGTCTTCTGTATGCTCCACAATAACTGAATGAAGCAACAGAATGTGAATTTTATTTAAAAATGTACAGAGAGGTATTTTAAATAGAATATTCAAATTCCGATTAAGTTAAATATTGGTTGAAAGTAATCCAAGTAAAAGCAGGCCTATTTGAACACATATCGCATTTGAGGCTTACAATATATAAACGTTTGATTTGATCATTTATATTCACTGACAAACTCGAGAGTGAAAACTCTTCAGTTGTTTTTGTGATTCTGGAACTGCGCAGGAAAAGCACCCATTAAAATCAAATTTCAATTGAAGATTAAATCTTGTCAGATTTGTCATAGACATCCATCTTAACTTGAGAGGTGTGTGAATCCTTTTTTTATGGCTTAATGTAATTTAACCAGTGTTTTACACCAGGTATATTTCTCATCAGCTGTCAATGTGTTGAATGAGTAATCCAGCTCAGGCATAGAAATTAACTCTCTATTTTGGTTCAAAATAATGTTTTACTTCATATGTTAAATCTTTTGATAATTTTTCAACGTGACAACTTCTCTGTTTTATGTAGCCTATGCTTCAAATATAATCTCAGTAAATGGAAACAATCATTGACATGCAGTGTCTGAGCATTGACAGAATTTTATGAATTTGTTTGATCTCCTTCCCACAGATTAAAAACACAAACATCGCCTTAAGCACACTGCGCTGATTCACACCAGAGCAGCACATATGTTTTATTTTTTATGACTTCTGCATGAATAAGAGAGGTGATTCACTGCTAGTTATTTTCCGCACTTGCTTATTATGTGCTGTCCAAGGTGCTGACAGGAGCACTAGAACTATGAGCTGTCAAGCTGTCTTGAAGTAGGTGGTTACAAAATAGCCTGTGGCCACTACATGTGAAGCTGTGTTGACGTCCACCTCCCATTAAAGTACATTTCTATACAGAGTATAATTTAAAATGGCTTTCAGTGTCAACAATCATTCTGTCAGTGCTTTAATGTTGTTTATTTGTGCAGTTCAATACGTTTTTCACATATCACATAATCAGACAAATGATAATGCAGAGAGAAACTGAGCATAATTCTTAAACCATACATACAGCCATACAAAATATCTGGATTAACCAATTTCCTTCCTGTACATCAACTGAAACAGGCACATTTTATAATATAATAACATGAAACAATGATGACTAACATTAAAAATACTAGTATTTAAAATAGGGATCGCAAATTCCCATGCACTGAAATGTTTCAATAACAACTACTTTCACTGTAAACTTTTCACACATTAAGGCACATTATTCTCTTCAGTTTATACAGCACTGATAAGATTGTAAAACACATTTTCTAACATCTAAGATTTAACTGGGTGAACAGCCCAAATCCACACACCCATCCAGTCTTACTGATTGTCTGCAAGGTTTTAAGATACCCAGTTAAATCAATTAGTGCACATTCTAATTCATCTCTCATCTGCTTGTTAAATTTTCACAGCGAACCATCCGGAAGAGATGCTGCACACTGGATTCCTGAGGTGATGTGATTGACCATTTGACTCAAACATAGCAGGATGGCCTTGGTTTCTCCAGCAGCTGATGACAACGATGGGAATTTTTCAGCGTTTTATTGCCAGGAGCCTGGTTAGAGAGGAAAATAAAAAGATTAATATGACATGGCTTGCTCTTATGACATAAATGTCAAAAAGACAACATACTGGCATCAACAACAATGTGAAGTTAGTGTGTGTAGTGTTATTCAATATAGTGGAAATGAAAAACCATATTAACGTTAACATTAGAAATAGATCCAAAGAACTAGAGTTGCATGGTCACAAGGGATGTCTGTTTTTTTTTCTCTCTGAAGTTGTTTTCTACGTTTCTGAAAGGAAAACAAAAATATTCCAAAACTAATCCAGTGTGCTAAAACTGACATTTGTGATGTCTTGAATGTCTCTCCACTGTCAACTTGAAAATATCTGATTGACTGAAATGCAAATGACAACCCTGCTATCTTCTGTACTCCATTCCTGATCAATCTAGCGATGGGAAAAGTGTTTAGAATTATCGATCAGTGACTGCTACTATGAAAACTGAAACACAATGCAATGCAAACACACCATTGTCAGCAGTATTCTGTTCTTGTATTTCACTCCAAATAATAGGAAGTGGATTTATGGGTTTGCAATACTGCTAATATTCTAAATGTTGTGGATTTTAGAAAGGTTGGAGTCCATTTTGGTGGCGTTTCCAATAGTTTATTTTAATGAGAACAATCAAGCATCTAAATTGCAGTTTGGGGTAATGCTGTGCTGTCCTTTGTGTGTGTTATTCGGCAATTTCACAACATCACAATATTCACTCAGCTTAGTGGTCATTATAGTTTTAAAGAGGGTGACATTTTGAGATAATTTTGAGTATTTATATTGCTCCAAATAATGCAGTCAGTAAAACTAATTTGGCTATCTAGCGAAGGGTAATGCATACAACACAACACTTTTACATGCATTGACCATATTTGTTTACAATCCCTCATTCTTTATTTGCTTCCAAAAGTGGTGCGGATCATTTCTATACCCCGTCACCCTTAGAATTTGTGTACGATGTGTATCAACGCCATTACCAGTTTTCCCAAATTATATATAGAGAGGTTTATGGACAATTTAATCCCTGCAGGAGACTTGGCAAGACCCTTTTCTCTGTCAATTTTCACCCTCTGCTTCATTCAAGCTCCCTCTCTCTTTCTGCGCCTCTACAATGTGTGGTTTCTTTCTGTCTCTTTTTTTTATATTCCCGCATATTTTTTTTTCCTCAAGCTCCCACCGCCTTCCCAAAAACCCTCAGACAGCATGCAGCTTATGCAAATCACTGGCCTTTTATTCTCAATTCTCGTCCTCAGCCTTGAATGAGACCTCAAGAAAACACACACACACACACACACACACGTTCACACCACACTCTACTGTAATGGGAACGGAGCCCACCATGACATTCTAAAGCACTATGCACCACTATGTTGATTGTAGTAGAAACAATCATATTAAGTTACTAATATCGTTGCAACAGTCCACTCATCATGCAAAGAACTACATTCTTAAAAATAAATGTTTCACAAGGGGGTTTTCAAAGCGGTGCCATAGAGGAACCATTTTTGGTTTCCCAAAGAACAGTTCTTAAAAGAGCCATTTTCTACTACAAAGAACCTTTTGTGGAATGGAAATGTTACAGGTTCTTCATGAAACCATCGATGCCAATAAAGAACATTCTTAAAAATAAAGGTCCCAAAATGGGGTTTCTGCAGAGATGCCATAGAACAGTGATCCTCAAATCTGGCTCGCGGGATCCACTTTCCTGCAGAGTTTAGCTCCAACCCTAATCAAACAACTATACCTGTGATTTTCTAATGATCCTGAAGACATTGATTAGCAAACTCAGGTGTGTTTGATTAGGGTTAGAGCTAAACTCTGCAGGAAAGTGGATCTCGCGAGCCAGATTTGAGGATCACTGCCATAGAAGAACCATTTTGTGTTCCTCAAAGAACCTTTCAGTGAGCAGTTCCTAAAAGAACCATTGTTTCTCTATAAAGAACCTTTTGTGTAATTGAAAGGTTCCATGGATGTTAAAGGTTAAAAAAAAGAGAGAAAATGTAACACTGAATTAAATGTGCCATTTTGAAGTAGAAAAACTCCTGTAAAACATATTACAATTATCTTTGTTTGAGGAAAGTGTATTCACACTGTAGAACCAAAGGCCTACAATAATTTTTACCAAGAGCCACAAATATTGTTCCTAGAGGAGTTGCAATGAGGAGGATTATGGGATGGAAGTAGACTAGACGACTAGACATTTTAGGATGGAGGGGGGCTGTTTACCAAATCACTGTTCCCATACTTAATGAGCGGGGGGGGGGGGGGGGGTGATGAATATAAAGTGCTTGCTGCCATTCCCAGGGTCTGGAACACACACACATGCAGGCTGTATATATAAGAGTGTGTGTATACAGAGGGGCGAGCCAACCAGCCTGACTTCCCTCAGACACTTTGACAGGCGGGCCTTTTCACCAGCGCATTGCTGGGCCAGCCAGCTCTCGCTCCCTTAGCAACGGCACAGAGTGGAGGACCCCCTCCAGCCTGCCACCAAAACCACAGGGGTGGGGGGACGGGGCAGATAGGGTGTGGGTTACAAGGGGTGAGCTGGTTCACAGGGGTGGATGAAGAAGTTCCCAGTCTGGCTGGGACTCCCACAGGCAATGAACTTGAACTTGAGTCTGATAGCATTAATGAGGATCACACGTCCTTGTATAATATTTGCATATGGATTGGAGCATGGTTATAGTCATGAACTAAAACCATAAAAAAGATGTTTATTACTTGAAATAATGTAAACATTAACTGAAATGATATTTAAAAAATCCTTAAAAGAAAATAAACATTAACTGAAATAAGTTTAAGTAATGAAAATTTTTTTTTTTTTTAGTTAATCATAACCCGATAATATTAACAATAATAACCATGAAGCAGGGTTATTGTTAATATTATTGGGTTATTATCGAAATAAAATATGATCTTATTTTATTTCAGGTGGTTGCCAAAATTTCTAATTTTCATTTAGTTTAAGCTGAGTTAATAACTAAAAGTAATTTAATGGAAAAATAAAAACTAAAGCTTAAACTATATAGACATAAAATTTGTTTTATAAAAAATTACAAAAACACAACAAAATGACTTAAAACTAACTCAAATTAAAAGAAAAACAGATGTAAAGAAATCTAATTCAAAATATTAACTAAAACTATAATAGTATATTAATAATACTAAAATAACACTCATTGTACCTTTTCCATGAGTTAGTATTTGAAATTAAGGGATAGTTCACTCATCAAGTAAAATTCTGTAATCATTTAGTCATCCAATAGTCACCAAAAACATTAAAGGTGTCATATGATGCGATTTCAAGTTTTCCTTTCTCTTTGGAGTGTTACAAGCTGTTCGTGAATAGATAAGATCCCTAAAGTTGCAGAGACTTAAGTCTCAAACCCAAAGAGATATTCTTTATAAAAGTTAAGAGTCAACCACGCCTCCCTAAAACGGCTCGTTCTAACACGCCCCCACATGTCTACGTCACGATGTGGGAAGATTTGCATAACGCCGCCCAAATGCTCACGCAAAGAAAGAAGGCGTAACTTTGATTCTCGCTGTAGTATTGTTGCTGCCGCCGTGTCGTGGAGATGCTGTACGCTTCATTGCGAAAGCTAAACTACTTTGTTGGTCTTCCAAAAGAGGACACGACTAGAAATCAGTGGTTGAGTTGTATTTGCAACACTGTTCCAGAACAGTTCAACCCAAATATTCAGATGTGAGCATCGCATTTTACAGAGGACGAGGACTGTTTCCTGGGAGAGTAGCGCGGCGCGGTGCAATGCAACACGTAAAAAGACAATATAAGTCATTATAATCAGTAATTATGTCCCCACTGGATGCAACAAATGCCTCGTTTATAATGGGTTTTAATGTTTTTGTCTCGTCGCTCCGGCCGGACACGGCATCACAGTATGGTAAGGGGCGTAACATTTCCGTCACATGCTTGAAGTATTCGGCCAATCACAATGCACTGGATAGCTGGCCAATCAGAGCACACCTCGCGTTTCAGACCGATGAGCTTTGTAAAAATCGATGTGTTTCAGAAAGGCGGGGCATAGAGGAGAAACAGTAATGTACAGTATGTGGAAAATAATGTGTTTTTTTAACCTTAAACCGCATAAACACATTTCATTACACCAAATACACAAAATAATGTCCTAAGGGGACCAATGCTGGATCACAACATTTTTGTAAGTAAACAATGTCAGACTTTTCAAAGCAAACCTTACAAAAAACTATGATGTTTCAACAATATATATATATATATATATATATATATTCTCTTCTATTTACATTTTAAAAGTGATTGTAATTCTCCTCATTAGGATGCAAAGTGGGCAAAAAGGTAAGCTATAAAGTGAGGATAATTATATCTCAAGGTCTTTTATAATGGTGAGACCATGATGGAGGTTTAAGTGGTCCCTGGTCTCCACTCTCCTGTTCTTGAATTCCTAGTACTGCCCTCTGCACTCGCATCCTCCAGGATACAGTTACTGATGTTCCTGTGAGAGCTTTAAGGATTTGCAGAGAAGTCCCATCTTCTCTTTTATTTTATTGCTTTATTACAAATTACATTGGCAGAACTTTTCAACGCAACTCTTTGTCAGGTCACTCCAACCTCATCTTTAGCACTCTGCATTATCAACAAAAGAAAAGTCTTTGAAAGAACTGGTTTCCAAAGTGACATTTTTTCAAGGTTATCCCCTTAATACAATACATAAATTATGAGTTTAATTGCATAGACCTGAATAATAGGAACAAAAAATGCATTTGTCATAGAAACTGATTTGAAGTCACATAGGGGTACTTTTTATATGCTTAGATTTAGTCTAAAAGCCCACTTAAAGACATAGTTCAGCCAAAAATGAAATTTCTGTCATTTACTCACCCTCATGTTATTCCAACCCTGTATGAACATACAGTGGGTACGGAAAGTATTCAGACCCCCTTAAATTTTTCACTCTTTGTTATATTGCAGCCATTTGCTAAAATCATTTAAGTTAATTTTTTTTCCTCATTAATGTACACACAGCACCCCATATTGACAGAAAAACACAGAATTGTTGACATTTTTGCAGATTTATTAAAAAAGAAAAACTGAAATATCACATGGTTTTTTTTAATATATATATATATATATATATTGAAAGGCAATCTTACTTTCTTTTGTGTTGCACAAGAAAGTCATACAGTTTTAGAGTGACATGAGGGTGAGTAAATGATAACAAAATTTGTATTTCAGGGTGAACTGTCCCTTTAAGGTACTTTTACTTTCATCCATCTCTCAAGTTCATGATCTGGATTAAGATGCCGTATAGTTCTGTGATTCTAACATCTCCATTGTGGCTCTGGATTACCTTTTGCATTTAATAGTTCAGTTTAGATCTACCACTCTGCTGACTGTGGTTCTTTTTGCTGCATGTTTTCCTGCTCGGGAATCTCAATCCCAGGCTTTTCATGGCCACTCGTCCAAGGTGGGGGAGAAAAAGGTGGGGGGAAACCATTTCAAAGCTCCCCCGTAGCTGATACAAAGCTGAGAACAACCCTTCGCGGGATAATCGCGTTTATCCCGAGATTAAGACGAGATCGACAGCTGAGGTATCCAAGGGGAATTTTACCATAAAACACACAATGGTCTTTAACACGAACCCAAGAGATGCTTCTGAGTCATTTCTCACCACTGTTCATTTCTTAGTTATGAAAGCGATTCGTAACTCGTCTACCCTGGTTAAGTGTCTTCATTAACACAATCCATTCTCAACTTGTCCTCAAGAGATATCTTTGGTAAAGCATGCATTAAAAATGACTTGAAAGATATAAATATATATACAAGTGTGAACTTTCTCAGAAAGCAATAGCAGCTTTCATTCTCCCTGCAGTCATATATGTTTCCAAATCTAATCTGGCACTAAGTTTCTATCACAAGAGCATGAAATGAAATCTCACAGAGCTGGCTTTTAGAAATAAATATGTGAAGCCCTATAACACTGGACATAAAGATGACATATGACTGGGGAGAAAACTGTTAGTATGCCAGACAAATATTCCCAGATAGCCACCTCCCATAGGCCTTTGATATTAACATGCCAGCTGCAGCAACTGCCACATGGGGCCACAGACTGAGTCAGACAGTAAAAGCCCTCCCCCACCTCTTCTATTCTCCGCCAAACACACATTTCCTCGATATTTTATTGTTCATCTGCGTATTTATTAACATCAATTGTTTATCTCACCCTACTTTTTTCCACTGCGTTGCTGTCGAGAACAGAAAACCTCAGTTGGTGACACAGTGTCCTCGATGGCTTTGTATGCAAGTCCTCCAACTCTCCTGCAATACTTTTTTCCCCTGTTCACTGCATCCATCTGCTTTTTTTCTATTTTATTAAGCATAAATAATTCCTCCTTTTTTTGTGATTCACCTTTTGCTTGCTGTGAAATACTGTTGCTGTCCCAGTGCAAACTTTCTCTGTGGTTTTCTGTATCACTGCCTCCATTTTACTGGGCAATATATTGTAATGGAGCTTTAATTAATTGCTTGCCCAACTGCTGTGCCCTAGCAGAAGGGGGCGAGGAACAAACTGTCCTTCAAATTCAACTCAAGTTGTTTGAGATTTTACATGCAAAATGCATTAATATATACACAGAACTTTATGATTCATAAATACTTTGCAACGCACATCATGCATCAAATACATTACATTTATGCATTTAGCAGATGCTTGCAAATCCAAGTCGCTTTGGATACAAAAGCAATTCGTCAAAGAGCCAACAATAATTACAATACAATAAATAATTAAACTGCACACACTAAGACAAAAGACGCTGAAAAATGCTGCACTTTAGAATACACACTCACACTAATCAATTAGCCCTGACCTTTAACGACTTAAACTCGATAACAACTGGCACTGCAAAAATACGTCACAGAGAGGAGTGCATCTACTGCGCGAGCACACATGATTGTGCAAACGCTCATGCATATGATGCTGCTAACAACACACTCTCAACGCAGCCAGAGAAATAAAGCCCAATCCTCAGCCGTTCCCTGAGGATAGTCTCTTAGGGTTTTGGTGCTAATTTAGGCATCTGGCTCTGTCTGGGCCTGAGCATCTTTTTCAGCTTATTACCCTCCACTGTCTCTGGCACTCCATCCGTACAGACAATGGTGGGAAACAGGGGGGACCGCGGACCCACGTCAAGTACTCGCCGTACAATGCTGCCATTGTAGAAGAGGAGAGGGGTCTGGAATAATAATGTGGGCACTATCAAACTGTTTACCAACACAGAGCCTACAGCTGACGATTTGCTCCTTATTTATTACAAATCATCATTTGTGGTATTGCTATTGATGCTTGCATATGTGTAAGGAGAAGTTGTGTACAAAAACACTCTGAAACTGATTGACTTTCTTGCACACAGACACTAAAACACATTTTTCCATCATACACACAGATGCAAATGACCTTGTGTTGAAGTGATTATTGTGCCAGACACCTTGGGAGACATTTCAAGGAATTGCCCTTTGCAGTCCATGAAAATATATAATCACAGTCATGCCCAAAATCTACATATGCCACTCCATAAAGCACATTATGTTGGACTGCTACCAGAGAGAAAGCTATAGACAGTCATTTGAAAAAATTTGTAAAAACTTTGAATTATTAGATTTTATTTCAAATAATTCCATTCATGCATATACGCTTGTATGAATTTAGACTTCATAAATACTTTGCAACGCACATCATGCATCAAATACATTACATTTATGCATTTAGCAGATGCTTGCAAATCCAAGTCGCTTTGGATACAAAAGCAATTCGTCAAAGAGCCAACAATAATTACAATACAATAAATAATTAAACTGCACACACTAAGACAAAAGATATACAATATAAAATGCTACACTTTAGAATACACACTCATATTAATCAATTAGCATTGACCTTTAACGATTTAAACTCGATAACAACTCGATACTCTAGCAGGCACTGCAAAAATATGTCACAGA
Source organism: Sinocyclocheilus grahami (assembly GCF_001515645.1). Taxonomy (NCBI): domain Eukaryota; kingdom Metazoa; phylum Chordata; class Actinopteri; order Cypriniformes; family Cyprinidae; genus Sinocyclocheilus; species Sinocyclocheilus grahami. The sequence goes on from NW_015505369.1 coordinate 366,863, forward strand.
GAGGAGTGCATCTACTGCGCGAGCACACATGATTGTGCAAATGCTCACGCAATTCCTGACCGCACAAGCATACATTGCTGCTAACACACTCTCGAAGCAGCCTGAGAAATAAAGCCCCATCCTCAGCCGTTCCCTGAGGATAGTCTCTTAGGGTTTTGGTGCTAATTTAGGCATCTGGCTCTGTCTGGGCCTGAGCATCTTTCTCAGCTTATTACCCTCCACTGTCTCTGGCACTCCATCCGTTCAGACAATGGTGGGAAACAGGGGGGACTGCGGACCCACGTCAAGTACTCGCCGTACAATGCTGCCATTGTAGAAGAGGAGAGGGGTCTGGAATAATAATGTGGGCACTATCAAACTGTTTACCAACAAAGAGACTACAGCTGACAGTTTGCTCCTTATTTATCACAAATCATAATTTGTGGTATTGCTATTGATGCTTGAATATGTGTAAGGAGAAGAAAAATAACAACTCTGAAACTGATTGACTTTCTTGCACACAGACATGAAAACACATTTTTCATCATACACACACATGCAAATGACCTTGTGTTGAAGTGATTATTGTGCCAGACACCAGACATTTCAAGGAATTGCCCTTTTCAGTCCATGAAACAATATAATCACAGCCATGCCTAAAATCTACATATGCCACTCCATAAAGCACATTATGTTGGACTGCTACCAGAGAGAAAGCTATAGACAGTCATTTGAAAAAATTTGTAAAAACTTTGAATTATTAGATTTTATTTCAAATAATTCCATTCATGCATATACGCTTGTATGAATTTAGACTGGAGTTATTTCACAGCACTACAGTACATTATTCTCTAGTTTCTGTGCTTGCTTTATGCAAAAAGAAAAAAAATCATTTTTCAGACTCAAATACTCATGTGCGCATTCTGTTTGACTGAAAACACAAAGAACTGGTAAACCACAAAAACAATACACAGTTCAGCGCATGATTTGCATATTGAAAACTGGAAAAATCTGGTATGGGTTTGGCACCGTGCCAAGCGGCATAATTAACACTTTTCAGCCACCGCTCTGCAGCAGTCACATTATGCTCTGACAAGCATCCACTCCCCCTGCTCGACCGCTTATACTCAACTTTCTCTGTGGTTTTCTGTATCACTGCCTCCATTTTACTGGGCAATATATTGTAATGGAGCTTTAATTAATTGCTTGCCCAACTGCTGTGCCCTAGCAGAAGGGGGCGAGGAACAAACTGTCCTTCAAATTCCACTCAAGTTGTTTGTGATTTTACATGCAAAATGCATTAATATATACACAGAACTTTATGATTCATAAATACTTTGCAACGCACATCATGCATCAAATACATTACATTTATGCATTTAGCAGATGCTTGCAAATCCAAGTCGCTTTGGATACAAAAGCAATTCGTCAAAGAGCCAACAATAATTACAATACAATAAATAATTAAACTGCACACACTAAGACAAAAGATATACAATATAAAATGCTACACTTTAGAATACACACTCATATTAATCAATTAGCATTGACCTTTAACGATTTAAACTTGATAACAACTCGATACTCTAGCAGGCACTGCAAAAATATGTCACAGAGAGGAGTGCATCTACTGCGCGAGCACACATGATTGTGCAAATGCTCACGCAATTCCTGACCGCACAAGCATACATTGCTGCTAACACACTCTCGAAGCAGCCTGAGAAATAAAGCCCCATCCTCAGCCGTTCCCTGAGGATAGTCTCTTAGGGTTTTGGTGCTAATTTAGGCATCTGGCTCTGTCTGGGCCTGAGCATCTTTCTCAGCTTATTACCCTCCACTGTCTCTGGCACTCCATCCGTTCAGACAATGGTGGGAAACAGGGGGGACTGCGGACCCACGTCAAGTACTCGCCGTACAATGCTGCCATTGTAGAAGAGGAGAGGGGTCTGGAATAATAATGTGGGCACTATCAAACTGTTTACCAACAAAGAGACTACAGCTGACAGTTTGCTCCTTATTTATCACAAATCATAATTTGTGGTATTGCTATTGATGCTTGAATTTGTGTAAAAAAAAAAACACTCTGAAACTGATTGACTTTCTTGCACACAGACATGAAAACACATTTTTCATCATACACACACATGCAAATGACCTTGTGTTGAAGTGATTATTGTGCCAGACACCAGACATTTCAAGGAATTGCCCTTTTCAGTCCATGAAACAATATAATCACAGCCATGCCTAAAATCTACATATGCCACTCCATAAAGCACATTACGTTGGACTGGTACCAGAGAGAGCTATAGACAGTAATCCAAATGTGCTAAGGATTTAATTTCTTTTTTTTTTTACATTTGAATTATTAGATTTTGTTTCAAATAATTCCATTCATGCATAGGCTTGTATGAATTTAGACTGGAATTATTTCTTAGCAATGCTGTGCATTATTCTATAGCTTTTGTGTTTGCTTGATGCAGAAAGGAAAAAAACAAATATTTAGTTTTTCTGACTCAAATACTCATGTGCGCATTCTGTTTGGCTGAAAACACAAAGAACTGGTAAACCACAAAAACAATACACAGTTCAGCGCATGATTTGCATATTGAAAACTGGAAAAATCTGGTATGGGTTTGGCACCGTGCCAAGCGGCATAATTAACACTTTTCAGCCACTGCTCTGCAGCAGTCACATTATGCTCTGACAAGCATCCACTCCCCCTGCTCGACCGCTTATACTCACACACACACAAATGCGAACGTGAACATTTATTCTTGCTTCTATACATTTGTAAAAACTGTTAAACCATCTACAGTTGTGCTATCATTATGCGCCATTTGGGCAAATGCAGTGTTGTTGTGTAACACTATTGCATTAGACTCTCTGATCAAGGGTATAAAATGAGTTTTGGGTCTGTATGAGAGATATTTAAACATTGAAGGTCTTTTACATAAAACCCTGAGAGATGCAGAAGGAGGAAACCCCTCCCCCTCACAGCAAGATACACAGCCTAATTAGAAATTCTCTATTAAAGGTACAGTCTCTCATTTCTAGGCTACTATTTTGTCCAAGGACGAGTTTAAAATGTATGCAGAGTGTTGGGTCGCAAATAGAGATGCTCAGTTTTGTATCATCTTGAAAAATCTCTTTTTCTTTTGTATGTAGATGGAGAAACCATTTCCATATATTAATAATATAATAACATCTATTGAGACAAATGTGTGGTGTTAAATCTGAAATCTGTAGCTTTGTGTTGTAGTATAATCTTAATTTTTTATACTTTTTAATAATTTTCTATAATTAATTACAGGCTCACAAAACACCCTAAATTATTAAACCTCTGGCTATTTCTTTTAAAAATATGAACATGGATTGTTCTTGTCTCTTATATGCACAACTGAGAAAGCAAATGCTCCTGCTTAATATAGATTGCAAAAATTATATTTTGCATTCAGAATGGAAACATTTCTGCATTGTATATTTGTGTGTGTATTTATCCCCGGAAATTTCTGGAATGCATGTATAATTCTCTGCAAGAAAAAAAGGCAGACTGAACACAAGCACAACAGTAACATCAAAGTCTTTTTCTGCTTTGAAAGCATCAAAGACGGCATTCAAATTTGAACATAAACATTCAAAATATAGAATGCTGCCACGTGCATTTGCCAAAGCGCCGCTGTGCCTTTAATTGGGGGCTCAGTCCTCTCTGCTTGTTCCTATGCAATTATGTTAATATGCAGAGCTTGTCTGGTCTTTTTCATTAACAGAGGCACTTGCATCATTGTTTCCTTTATTTGTAAGCTCCACGGGCACCTTCCGTACATCAGTGATCTTTTTTACACGTCTTTTTTGATGGGCTATTCTGCCAAGCCTCCTCTTTTAGGATAAAATGTCAGTCTTTTTAAAAAAGCTCATTTATGGACAAGGATGTCTTTTAGGCACACAGGGTTTCCACGCTCAGTAAGTATGCAAAAACGGTTTTCTGTTATTACGAGGGGGATTCAGTGGCTTTAAATATTCAGTAGATGACGCATCATTTGTCTCGTCTTCGCATTTCAATGTATTTTGATTATTTACGCTCTATTCGTTCGTGTTGTTTTGGGAACATCACAAAAGCAAAGCAAATTTGTCATCCTAGAGCAAATATGTTTGTGTATTCCACCTATTTTAATCATTTTCTGCAATAAATGCACCAGCACAGCTCTGCATATCACCAGCAATCCATTATGATGCAACCAGTCACCTTTGTGAAGTGCATTTCAGTGTCTTACATCCATTTCAATGACATAACACGCAGCTCTCTGCAACCAGGCGGCCTGCGTAAATTTCCATTTACCACGCAACATCCGAGTGAACCGAGTGAGCAATGTGATGTTTTGCACCTCTCGCCTCTTGACCAGCTAATGATACAAACTGTGGCTGTTTTAAAAGACACCAAACATCATTAGCCTGCAGACCTATTTCTAACATTAAAGTTGGGCAGGGCAGCGTATGTGCTACTGTAAGCTGGTGAGGGGCACTTGGCACCTTCGTGCCAGTAATTTGGTGTATCATTAAGCAGCAGAAACAAAAGTGCTCTTCAGTTCAGGTTGACTCTGTTGCTTTGGTCAAGAGGATGCCGTATGTCAATTAACTTAGTCTCTCGAGTGAGTTCAAGCAGCTCTCGCTTTTTGGTTTCATCTGAAAATCTGCTGTGGTCATTTTTGTGTCGTCATTGAGCCATGGATTTCGTTGCACGGTTTTGTCCTATATAACACATAACCAAACCTCCATTCAATTAATGGGGTAAGAGCACGAATTAATAGCTACTTTCATTCTCTTCCATTTGAAAATACGTATACAGCAGCAGGAGGGATTCATTTGCTTTCAAAGCTCGCTACAAATCAGAAGGTCTTTGTGCATATCTGAGCGTGTGCATATAGATAACGGGGATATTTTCTAATTAGTCAGGAAAGATGAGAGCGTGATAGCTCTTTTTAAAGAAAATGATTTGGGCCTAATCTCACGCCGCCAAAAAAGCAACCACAAAACTCGTTTTTAAGAGACGTTTTGTGTAGGCATTCGCCCAATTCGTTTGCTTTACGTTTCAAACGACCTGGCAACCACTGGCGGAGCTAAAATCTGAGACAATAACGCGGCAGCTAGTCTGATATAGCCATCGATGCAGCTTACCTCATGCCAACACAGCCATTTTAGGGAGCAGCAGCCAGCTTCTCCATCAAGATGGCTTCCTGAAAGCACACCCCTCATTCAGACTTGCAGTCTTCCAGCATCTGGTGGTCCGTGGCAACTGGCAGCCTCTTTGTCCCCATTGGCACTTGGGATGTAGAGTCTCACTCCTTCCTTTTTTTCCTCTTTTCTCCTGGGGCACAGATGGCACTAAATGCTTCCGTTGATGAAGAAGGGAGGGGAGCTGGTAGAAGAAGGATGAGGGTTGACTATTATTTTTCTTTTCTTTCATTTGGACAATTGCACCATTTTTTTCCTCTCTCCCTCTTGCTCCAAAAAGGCAGTGTAAATGGCTGGCAGTTGCTAAGGGGAAACACGAAAATAAAGGACAAAAAGCCCCTTTTATCACTGCCAAAGCAGATGTCATGGCAAAGGGAGCTGGTAGAAGAAGGATGAGGGTTGACTATTATTTTTCTTTTCTTTCATTTGGACAATTGCGCCATTTTTTTCCTCTCTCCCTCTTGCTCCAAAAAGGCAGTGTAAATGGCTGGCAGTTGCTAAGGGGAAACAAGAAAATAAAGAACAAAAAGCCCCTTTTATCACTGCCAAAGCAGATGTCATGGCAACTGCTATATATTATTTCTTTGGATGATATAAACAGTATCAGGTGACTATAATTTCTTGTTCGTGTCATGCTAAGTAACTTCACCACGTTCAGACAACCCTGGTATTAGTAATGTAAGTAGTTGTGCGTTAGCTCAACACGAATCATGCGAAGGCATGAACGTCCGGCTTTTGTGCTCTCATAGCCAGCTGTGCAATTGGTCACTGTGAAGGTATAATGAATCAGCCCACATCAATTACTGTCCACCCATAATTTCATTGAATAACCGTTATTCAATTGTGCTAGGTAACCAGTTTAGCTGGAAAAGATCACTGTTAATGAATGATGACAGAATTTCTTTGCTCACATTAATTTTACATAAAGTAATATGCAATGTGATAGTGGCCCATACATTCTTATCATTATCGAGATGGAGACAGACATATAATATCCTCTCTCCGATCATTTAGCGCATTGAAGCCTTTGGCCTAATGTCCTGCAGTCCTGCAGATTCCTTGGCATGTTGAAATATATTGTGATTTAGATTTATTTTCGTTCTTTTTACACAGGTCAAGCCTGATGCTTTGAGGGATATTTCCCGAGATAATTATGTTTAATGTCTAACAGATAATTATGAGATAATCATGTTTTATGTTTAACAGTCATAGCGAGCCCTTTTCTTATTCATTTGCTAATATTGTGTGAATTGCACAATGTCTGCCTGATGCAAAAACATGCAAAAATAGGAAAACAGGTCAGGTCAGAAAACCATAAACAGATGCTTTTTATGACTATGCATATATATATGGCAAGAGAGGGAGAGATATAGATTATTATATATACAGATATATAGATTTTCTGATGAAAGATTCATGTCATGCATATAGTGTCTTGGACTTGATTGGGGATTACTATTTGCATTTGGCTCATTTCAAGTGCATGAATTCATTAGCATATACTTTATGATTTACTGTGTGTTTGAATCAGATTAAATCTGCAACTAATTGTTCTAATTACAATGTTGCATTGTAATACGCTTTGATTGCACTTACCAGATGCCGTTTTCCCCCTTAGTGCCAGTCCTCTGGTCTATCACAAAGACACTGCAGTTTGAGAAGCCTACAGTGAGTTGAAGTAATAAAAGACACCAGGAATAGACAATAATCAGAATATTTCAGTTTTACATTTAAATTATTGATATAATTTACAAACACATAAATGACAGCCAGATAATGAACACTGAATTAAAAAGCTCAAGCAAAGCCGAATTCGCACCTTAAATCACACTTGGCATGTGAAAAAAATTTTTAACGGGGCAAATATAGAGAATGTAAAATCTGCTCAGTCAGCTCATGAAACGTATTCTTTTTTGTGCTCTATCGTTTCTTTGTTAGTTGTTGTTTTTTTCTTTTCAAGTTGTAATTATCAATAATTTCCTCTTCTCTTCATTTAGTTGAATTGCCATTCTAAGCTTAGACTTTTTTCTTTCTGTATCTGAAAACAAAAGTATGCATCTAGTTGTATTTAGTTGTATTATCCATACAGCAGTAAAACAAAGACTAATAAGCCAGGCAATTGAGTCCAATTCAGATTAAACTGACCTACATTTTAAGCACACGCCAATGGGTTTTTTTTTTCGTGATTGCTTCAGGAATTTCATTTGGTTTCTAATATTGTGTCACTATAATAAATATTTATTTAATATATTGAATATAATCATAAATTAAGGATACAGTATTTTTAATATATGCTTTACTGAAGAGTTCGTAACACACAGGCTGGTGTGTGTGTGAGTGTGTGTACAGGTTTATATATCCCGGTGGGGACTTAAACCTGACTACACACAGACTCATGGGGACTCGTGTCACGGTGGGGACCTAAATTGTGGTCCCCACGGGTACAAAAGCTTATAAATCATACAGAATGAAGTTTTTTGAAAATCTAAAAATGCACAAAGTTTCCTGTGAGGGGTAGGGTTGGTGTAGTGCAATAGAACATACGGTCTGTACAGTATAAAAACCATTATGCCTATGGAGAGTCCCCATAAACCATAAAAACAAACCTGTGTGTGTGTGTGTGTGTGTGTGTGTGTGTGTGTGGTTCTGCGACGCGAAGCTCCAAAGGCGCTTACACCTCTAAAGATTTTGAGATCTAAACATTTTCTACTAATATTTACATAATTTTCAGCAATTTTTACAGTAGCCCACTATAGGGTTGGTGTCTCACAATTACGTCTTATGTCACTAAAAAGCCACAGGGATAAAAGAAAAAAAGCGCCTTCATTCCGCATTAGATTCCGCCTCATGCCTTCATCTTTGATGTGTACAGCCAGATTAATCTGACCAATCATAATGAAGCTGCTTCAGCTTGACGTCATTGCCTAATAGCTGTCTCTGCGAATGGGTCGATGACGTCACGTTCACAATATCAAAGTTGTTTAAAGATGCGTTAAAAAATGCAATGTATACAACAAATTACTTAAATATGCAGCTTTTATCATTTTCAAGTTTTCAAGTTTTAAATGTAGGATAGTCTGTGGTCAAAAATATCTAGAGACTGTAAAAAAAGAGAAAATCTTTAGTGATTTAAAATGTCCAGATTATATATGAATTCTTAATATTTTAAAGCCCTTTTGTCGATAAATCAAAACCAACACGAAGGAAGCCATTTTGTGGACATGTGACAAAAACGATTTCACCTTTTCATCATCTCAGAAATCCTTATTTGTCATCGTGTGAGTGTTGAGAGGAGAGATTTTCAACACATCTCATTTATCTTCGATTAGTGATCGACTAGTTGTTCCTAATTTGATTGTGAGCCTAAATAAAAGTAAACGTTTGCCGTTTATTTTTCCCTTGGAATTTTGTCGTTTAAATGTTTTATCAAATACATTTCTTCTCATAGCTTTTTCATTATTTCTCAGACTAAACCAAACCTTTGACATCAAAACCAACACTGACTGAACTGGTCAAATAATAACTTAAAAAAAAAAACAGCTGAGTAAATCAACATCAATTATTAATATTTAGAAAAAAGCATTAATAGAATAAATCGTAGCTCTTTTATATAGTCAAACACAAGTTAAATATAGTCCCTTTCGATTTTTTTTAAACTAAGGCACTACAGTAGATTTTCAAAATTGATGCAGTAGTCCAAAAACGTGCACCTGTCCGAAGGTGCATTTAAAATGACAGCCTGAAACTACTTGTGAGCTATCCTCACGATCGTATTACTGACATAGCAGTGGTTTAAATGGGCTCCTATGATTCACACAGAGCAGAGGGCCTGCTTACCTCACGCAGTTCCCTGCCATCATTGCTTCCCAACTTGTCCACTATGCAGTTAAGGAGGACGTTTCTACTTTCGGTTATCTAGCTTTATGAAGGCAGATAAACACTCATACAGCTAGATAACCAAAGATAGCAACTACCTCCTGTCAACACTTTTTTTTTAAAATGTGGAACATCTCATAAAGTCGACCTGATGAACGAAAACAGGGTTAATGCGCAATACACAAATTACACTCTCTTTTTTTATAGACCTGTAAATGCTGTTAACAAGTCAAGTGTTGAATGGATTTATGAGGTTCTCCAGACCTCCAGCAAGTGGTGAAGACATAATCCACAATAGTCTAGGCCTGAAGTTGCGGTGTGGGTGCGTTTCAAATGGAGTCTTTGGAGTTATTGTAAGGCTTTCCATTCATCAATCCGATTTAAAGGGATTTGGTCCCTTCTGGTCACCAGTAATCCTTAGAAATGACGATTATTAGGTCTAACCATTTCATTTGGCTCGTTAGGCCCCAACAATCAGACAGTCATCACACCTCCACATGCCTACATCACCATGCATCATTTCATCTTCACTTCGTGCGTTACGATTCCGCAAACCGCAAGGCCTTTTAGCACACAGTTTAATATAAATCTTCCTTTCCTCCCCAAAATGATGCAGTTAAGAAATAAGACCCAAATAGCTTATAATGTTCGCATTATTTTTATTTAACAAGGACTATATTTCAAACTATGAAGCTGTTTCTCAAGCTGAACCCACGTCTCCCTCACGCAAATGTGACCTCATATAGTTAAATCTATTGTTAATTACATTTGGTCTTGTTTCTAAGTGATGCAAATTATGCATATTGTATTATAAAAACTAGACGCATGCATTATAATGTCCGCAAATAGCCTAAATAAATGTAGAGCTATATAATTGTATTTATAAATATAAATACGTACAAGAGTAGTGCAATAAACTTGCTTTAACAAAATCAAACGCCACTAATTACACAATCAAGTTAATAAAGGGCTAAAGCCCTGCAGCCATACAAGTGTGTATAGTGTATATAATCCAAAACGACTGTAAAAATGTCTTCTTAGGTTGTGTAGTTACTATGTCGCCTGTTCATATTACTGTTAACGATACACACGCTACATATTTCACGAAAATGTTCCAAACATTCTCGATGCACCTGCTGAGAGTGTACAAAGTACAGAGGGCCACATGCACTTACCAGTGAACACGGCCTTGTCTGTCACATGGGGTCAGTTATAAGCAATTCCCGTCAAATGTTAGGATCGTACATATATGCATGCATTTTTACATATATGCATGTATTTATCAATTAAAGTCAACTTATAGGCTACTGAGTTACTAAGAGTTATCGTGGCCAAAACAATTCAGTGATCCAAATTCACGTTTAAAAATGCGAGTACGCAGAAACAATTGAGAGCATTTAAAAATCTTACTTTTAACAATCGACGTGCATATTCCTCTCTGTCAGAAAGTAAGCTACGAGTGGCCGTGTGTCGGGGACAAATAGAGGTTCCCGTGCGTCTCGCGTTGAAGAACACGACGCTGAAATCTCTGAGCAGCGCAGACGCATCTAGTCAAAAGCCCAACTCTCCAGTGCGTCTCTTCAGCGATGCGTTTTCCATTCAAAGCTCGCAGTCCTTGAGGATTCAGCCATCGAATGTTGCGCCTCAGCCATCCAGAGAACGGAACAGGCAGTTTAATTTCCAAGATGGGGAATTCCTCCCTTGAAAAGCATGCTCACAGTGTTCATGCATGGACGTGAGAGGAGATGCAACGTTTACTTTATGGAACCACGCACGAGTGTAACCTGCATGCGATTGTCTCATTCCCTTTCCTCCTGCGCTGTGGATGTGATGTGCTCTCTCTCCAGCTTGAGAGAGTCTAGTTTCTGACTAAATGCATCCTCCTCTGGCAGTTCTCTCCTGCAGTGACGTCACTCCAGCAGCAGGCAGCCGAGCGACCAATCACAATCCCAGGCGCGTGCTCCCTGTCTGCGCTTCTCTCTCTCTTGCGCGCAAGCTTTCCAGGGTTTGCTGAGTGCGCGCGGGACAGAGTCTCGCCTATAGGTTGCAGAGTTCCTATAGTAACCTAAAATAAATTAAGTTATGCCTATAGTTTCAGCATTGGCCTAAAATATTACACTCTAAAAAATGCTGGGTTAAATACAACCCAGTGCTGGGTAAAATAGGGACAAACCCAGCAATTGGGCTGTTTTGACCCAGCGGTTTGATTAAATGTTTAACCCAACCTTCTGGGTAGTAACCCAACCGCTGGGTCAAAGCAACCCAATTGTGTTAGGTTTCCACTGTTGCATTAATTCTTTTTATTCAAACATGCAACAGAATACCTAAAAAAAGTAACATTTCTTATTGTTGCATATGTTACAACTACATATTTTATATTGCTACTATATTGCTACAGACAGTATATTCAGGTATGACTCAATATTTGCCTCAATTCAGACTTTATGGCTTGTATTATAGGCTGTAGAGTTTTCCACTTTAAAAGAAACACAGGTATACAGAAATAAATCATTTAAGGCGCGAGCGTGCGCAAAAGATTCAATTGGAAACTGGTCAGCTATGTAAATAACTAGCTATTTCTTGAAATCCACTGCATCTGTTTTGCTCTCATCGGCCAACTGTAGGCTATATTCTTTTATTTCATTTTTTAAAATGTTACATGACAGACATTTCATACATACACTACATCATTTCTACACCTCATTTGGTTTAAAATAATTGACTTATTGTCTGTATACAATATGACATTATGAGCACCAGTGCTTACTGCATTATTATTATTATTAGGCTTACTTATTGTTTTCATGACTCTTACAATATCTATTTTTTTTAAACAAAGAAAATTTAAAAGCAATCTTCGCTTTATAATGTAGTCTATTAGAATTACTTTATAACATGGGTTTACGCGCACGCACACATTTATATGAGTGTCAATTTATAATTAATCAGTAAATGACAAATTCATGTGTGCATCTTATTGGGCTAAAGGCAGAATGGCCATTCCGACAGCGGATGGAGACTAAATGCTGATATTTTCACGCGTAATGGAGTGTGTTTAAGTGAAGAGTCCGCTCTCTTCGTTCACAAAGGTCACTTGTGTCCCAATTACTGGGTTTGTCCATATTTTACCCAGCACCCAGCATTTTTTTTTAGAGTGTAGCCTTTTAAAATGAGCAAGAGGTTTATTCAATTCAAAATATGAAACTTTGTAAAAGTAGGTAGGCTTTGCGCATTTATCATTTCAATTTTGCAACATACCTTTACATGGCAACTCACTTGAGTGCGCGCGGGACAGAGTCTCGCCTATAGGTTGCAGAGTTCCTATAGTAACCTAAAATAAATTAAGTTATGCCTATAGTTTCAGCATTGGCCTAAAATATTACACTCTAAAAAATGCTGGGTTAAATACAACCCAGTGCTGGGTAAAATAGGGACAAACCCAGCAATTGGGCTGTTTTGACCCAGCGGTTTGATTAAATGTTTAACCCAACCTTCTGGGTAGTAACCCAACCGCTGGGTCAAAGCAACCCAATTGTTGGGTTTGTCCATATTTTACCCAGCACCCAGCATTTTTTTTTTTAGAGTGTAGCCTTTTAAAATGAGCAAGAGGTTTATTCAATTCAAAATATGAAACTTTGTAAAAGTAGGTAGGCTTTGCGCATTTATCATTTCAATTTTGCAACATACCTTTACATGGCAACTCACTATAGGTTTATCTTTCTGTGACTGCGATCTGTTACTCTGTTATCATGTGTCTATTTGTCTCCAAGTATACTGAAGCTTCTGGAACCGATGCAAAAAACCCTTGTAATTCAATAAAGCTGATTCTGGGTCTACGGAAAATACAAGCGTGTAAGTACAATCATGTTTTAAAAATATGTCTGATAACAATATGCAGTTTGTTACAGGAGAAAAATGGCACTGTTATAGAATAAAAAGGAGAGCAGATAGTACCCGTATACGTTTTGTTCTAGTCTCTAATGACTTGTTAGGTTTCCACTGTTGCATTAATTCTTTTTATTCAAACATGCAACAGAATACCTAAAAAAAGTAACATTTCTTATTGTTGCATATGTTACAACTACATATTTTATATTGCTACTATATTGCTACAGACAGTATATTCAGGTATGACTCAATATTTGCCTCAATTCAGACTTTATGGCTTGTATTATAGGCTGTAGAGTTTTTCACTTTAAAGGAAACACAGGTATACAGAAATAAATCATTTAAGGCGCGAGCGTGCGCAAAAGATTCAATTGGAAACTGGTCAGCTATATAAATAACTAGCTATTTCTTGAAATCCACTGCATCTGTTTGCTCTCATCGGCCAACTGTAGGCTATATTCTTTTATTTCATTTTTTAAAATGTTACATGACAGACATTTCATACATACACTACATCATTTCTACACCTCATTTGGTTTAAAATAATTGACTTATTGTCTGTATACAATACGACATTATGAGCACCAGTGCTTACTGCATTATTATTATTAGGCTTACTTATTTTTTTCATGACTCTTACAATATCTATTTTTTTAAACAAAGAAAATTTAAAAGCAATCTTCGCTTTATAATGTAGTCTATTAGAATAGCTTTCTAACATGGGTTTACGCGCACGCACACATTTATATGAGTGTCAATTTATAATTAATCAGTAAATGACAAATTCATGTGTGCATCTTATTGGGCTAAAGGCAGAATGGCCATTCCGACAGCGGATGGAGACTAAATGCTGATATTTTCTTGACCCCAACACGCGTAATGGAGTGTGCTTAAGTGAAGAGTCCGCTCTCTTCGTTCACAAAGGTCACTTGTGTTAAATGAATGTGACTGTTGACCGAAGTGTGTCGTGCCCTGCAGCTGTGAGTGTTTGGACATACCACTGTTACAGCACTTATTACTGTGTTGATTTGAACCTGCAGCACTAAACTGGACTTTAACCAGACAATGCACCTTCAGTAATATCAGAAGAGCGCATTGCTTTTTTAAAAGGTTTTTAGACTGTCATTTTAAAATGGCAAACAGGATTAATGGGAATAACTAAAAATACTCAATTTTACACCACGGTCTCCATGTTACACTAGCCTACGCAAGTAACTGGGCTAATGGTAGCCTATACATGTTCTTAATATTTAAGATTTGTAAAAACGTATTGCTTGCTATGCTTAATGCTGTAGCTAATAGCATATGATATGTGGACACTGATGTTGCACTAATGTTACTCAAGTGTTGCAAGGCCTTTTATAATCCTGTAGCATAAATTGGCCAGCGTTTAATGATGGACATGCGACGGGTGCCAGCTACAGCGACCCCTGGCGGTGAGTTTTCTCTTAATCAAGCGCGGATTCAGGCGCTTCACACTACGTTTCTGTCCAAATAAATACAAACAGCTAATGGTTTCAAAGAATTTATAAAATTGTGTAGACAGTCCTATTTTCCATGTTTCTGAAGTTTAAAGATATAGGATGAAGGTCTGCTGCAGCGTTGAATTGTAATCGGCAACATGTTACCATTGATTTCCATTTCAAATTTAGAGCTAGCATCACCCTGCTGTAACAAACACAGAAACGGCACAATTTTATTTGATCATCTAGTCAAAGAAAACTATATAAAACGATACATTTTTATTTAATACAATCTAATCTTACAAGTGCGTACTCTACATGTGTCAACTGCTGGGTTTAATGTTACTATTATTATTTTTTTTTTCATTTTGATGTCAAATTACGTTTATTTAGGCGGCGCAGTAATCTCTAATCATCACTAATTTGCAATCATTTAGACAATTTGTTTGTAAAAAGCAGCTACTTAATTCCCTACAGTCTCTATCGTAAATGTAGTAGAGAAGAAAGGGATAAAGAGCCAAAGTAGACTAATACACTCTACAGTTTCTCTGTTTTCTTGTCATTAAAGGTCGATTTTACACATTTGTAAACTGTGTTTCATTGTCATTCATTTATGCCTATATTGAATTCAAGTGATCAGAAACGTTCTGTCCTTAATGACTCGTTACGTTGCTCTTCTGATAAATAAAAATAACATAAGTAGCACTAAACATTAGACATAAAGCATCCTTAGACTTCTGTTCTCGAACACTATTTTAAGATCAACTTTCTCACAGAAAAACGTTAAGGTGGAAGTTCTCAAAGATATCATATTCCTGCGGTCTAGAGCAGAAAGTCTTAAAGTGTGGTGTTATACGCCACCTGGTGGCTTCAACTCATTGTGATTACCTGTAAATACATTCACATTTTAATTCAAGTTTATTTGCATAGCGCTTTTCACGATACAAATCGTTGCAAAGCAACTTTACAGCAAATCTAAAGTAAAACCATTTGCATTGATTTTCACAACTTTTGTTGATATTGAAGTATTCTAGCTAAACAATTTAAAGGGATAGTTCACCCAAAAATGAAAATTCGGTCATCGTTTACTCACCCTCATGTCGTTCCAAACCTGTATGAGTTGCTTTCTTATGTTGAACACAAAAGAAGTGGTAATCAAACAGTTGGTGGTTGCCTTTGACTTCCATAGTAGGACAAAAAATACTATGGAAGTCAATAGCAACCACCAACTGTTTGATTACCAGCCTTCTTCAAAATATCTTCTTTTGTGTTCAACATAAGAAAGCAACTCGTACAGGTTTGGAACGAGTAAATGATGACAGAATTTTCATTTTTGGGTGCGCTATCCCTTTAAGTGGCCTATTCTACTATGTGCTGGAAAAAAGTTGGTGAAGAAACTCTTATTGCTAACAAAAATCCACGTATCATTTAAATAAATAGTGTAGCTTATAATAAGCAAATTTCTATCTTTGTGACTCACGAACGACATAAAGTAAAATACAAACTTTGTGACAGGTCTATCCTCAGAGACTCAAAAGTGCGACCCCGGCAGGATTCGAACCTGCAATCTTCTGATCCGAAGTCAGACGCCTTATCCATTAGGCCACGAGGCCTGAGTCACACCATGGCAGATCACGTGTGCTTCACAGAAACTCTATTCTTAGCATCACGTGTCGCTTCTCTAGATGGTCCAGAGGAGGGCGCACACAGACAAAAGATCACTTAATTTCGAAACGAGACGCTTTAGTCGTCGAAATAGTCGTTTTGAGACTAATTTTCAGGTTTACCCAGGCAGTTGCACCACTGCAAACTATTTTGCCTGTAATTTGGTTAAAATCGGACACTTTTGCTGTTAGTAAAAATGAGCAAAAATGCTCGCTGCTATTGCCGCTGCGTAGCACAAAAGCTAAATATGTTATTTTACACCTCTCTGCTGACGGCATTACGCTATTCTTTAATACAATTCAAGAAGTTCAATACATATACGTACAGTATATAGACTTCTATCAAAATAGCGCCTTCATCCGGGCCAGTGGCGCAATGGATAACGCGTCTGACTACGGATCAGAAGATTCTAGGTTCGACTCCTGGCTGGCTCGAAGAATCTTTTTCAAAATCACATATATACTTTACGATCTTGCTTCTTAGTTGTTCGTTTATTTTTCATTTTTGAATAAAATCTTATCTAGTTAAGCATTTTTTTTATTTTCTGTGAAGGCATTTATTTATTTATTTTTTTTATTTATGAAAGAAAAGTCCTTTTACATTCACTAAAAGTGTGTCCAAGAGTGTCAGAAACCTAAAACAGTGCTTGAAATGTGACCGAATGAATCAAAAGTACATTTCAAGGATGATTGATAACTACAAAGTACAAATAAACAATTAACAATCAATCAGTAATCTTTAGCAATAAAAATGAGATTCGATATTCTCAAAACCGTGGATTACTGGTACAATACTGAAGATAGTAACTGTACAAACTACACTGGGTTTCTCTGAACATCAATTATTGCTGAATTGGAATGAAGTGGTCCTGTGTTGAGGCTCAGTCTCCTTAATTCTCTCTGTGGTCTTGTGAGGGGCAGAGAGGCTGTCCCGCTCCAGTGTGTGGAATTCATACCGGGTTGAATTATTTTGTTATTTGGCAGTTCACAACCTGCTCTCTGCCTGAGCTCCTCCACGCTGTACTGGTCCTCCGTAGGGAGTGAAGAGCGCCTCCATGTTGGTTACCAGCTCTCGCATCTCTTCTCTGGACTTCTGAACTCTCTCTGCTTCAGTGGTAGGCTTAGCATCTTCAGTAAGTCTGCCCTGGACCGCACCTGAAAGTTGACTGTCACAGTTTGGACCTGAGAAAAGGTGTATAAAACATTTAACAATCAAGCAACAAACAAATGGAGCCCTCGCTGTGCTGATTCACACACGGATGATGATTCGCAGATTCAGATTCAATAATAAACTTGTACATTTGAAACATTCAAGACCTTTTGTGCACAGTCGTACATCTGTGAATTGTATTTTGTGTTTGTGAAACATTTTATGAATATGTATTTTGCACATGTGAATTGCTTTTTGGTAATACATATACAGTATATATTTTTGCATGTGAATTTGCTTTCATGCCTGTGAATTTGGCTAAATGGTAAGTGGATAATGGCTTAAATTACTTCATAAGACTTGAATATGATGCACGACTCATATCAACTACTCTTTAATTATGCTTTTTTGAGCTTTGATAGTAATAAGTGCAAAAAAAAAGACATTCTGGGTGAGATTTTTGTGAGTCACTTTCAAAGACAATAATAGGTCTGAACAACAAAAGATAAAAACTGTACAAGAAGTAATAAAGAAAGCAGTTAACTTTATTTATTCATTACAAAAACACTGAAAACTCTTAGGATTTCATTTAGAAGCTGCTTTACTTCCATAGAAAAATTTGTTGGCTAAAACACTAAACATTTAGTGTTTAGTGTAAAAAACTGTTACTGAATAACAGCAGTTCTCACCTTTGCTTTGTTCTCCAGCATGATTTACAGGGCCACATATTTCCCTTAGTTTGATGTTCAGCTCCTGATTGGCTATTTTGCAGAAGTTCAGCTCTTTGCTGAGGTTGTGGATCAATCCCTCATACTGCCGCTGTCTACCAGCCAGACCCTCATCCATTTGCTCTGGAACCACAATAAATTGCCAATACTTTCACCTTATATGCTCATAATGATTTGTGAATTCATGGGCAATATTGTCTCATTTTTAACACCAGCAGTTCAGAAATATTTCTACAGCTGCCATAAAAACAGATGTTCATCAGTCTTGTTTTACATCGAATTACATAACACTAGCAATGTTCTATAACCAAGAATAAATAACGATAAATAAAATCTAGTAAATGTGCTTAAAGGAGTACTTAACCCAAAAATTGTCATCATTTACTCACCCTCAGATTTTGGTTAATCTTTAAAACACAAATTAAGATATTTTGAACATAACCTGAGAGGTTTCTGTCCCTCCAGTGAAAGTCCAGGTAACCAAAACGTAGAAGATTCGTAAAACGAAACCACATGAATCAAGCAGTTTTAATCTTGTGTCTTGTACGATGGCTTTATATGATGAATGGATTTATATTTGGGCTTTTATTTGGTATGTTTGCCAAATGTGACCCTGGAGCACAAAACCAGTCTTAAGTCGCTGGGGTATATTTGTAGCAATAGCCAAAAATACATTGTATGGGTCAAAATTATTGATTTTTCTTTTATGCCAAAAATCATTCGGATATTAAGTAAATATCATGTTCCATGAAGATATTTTGTAAATTTCCTACTTTTAATATATTAAAACTTAATTTTTGATTAGTAATATGCATTGCTAAGAACCCTCAGATTCCAGATTTTCAAAAAAAAATCATTTGGAAAGCTTAATTATTCAGCTTTCAGATGATGTATAAATCTCAATTTCGAAAAATTGACCCTTATGTATATTTGTAGCAATAGCCAAAAATACATTGTATGGGTCAAAATTATTGATTTTTCTTTTATGCCAAAAATCATTCGGATATTAAGTAAATATCATGTTCCATGAAGATATTTTGTAAATTTCCTACTTTTAATATATTAAAACTTAATTTTTGATTAGTAATATGCATTGCTAAGAACCCTCAGATTCCAGATTTTCAAAAAAAAATCATTTGGAAAGCTTAATTATTCAGCTTTCAGATGATGTATAAATCTCAATTTCGAAAAATTGACCCTTATGACTGGTTTTGTGGTCCAGGGTCACAAATGTGATGTGCTCCATGTGTGTTAATCATTGTTCAGATGTAAATAAAAGCCTAAATCTCTACATCAAATTTAGTGATTGTATCTCTTCACTTGAATTAGGATTTAAACGCTTAATTCACATTGATTTGTTTTTTGAGGGCTTTATAGCTTTTGAGTCTTCTGGAGGTTTCCTGAAAAATATCTTAATTTGTGTTTCAAAGATTAACCAAAGTCTTATAGGTTTGAAACGACATGAGGGTGAGTAAATGATGACCATTTTCCTTTTTGGGTGAACTATCCCTGAAAGCTGCAGCAATCAGGGCTCAAACCTCGGCACTGCTGCAGCAGTAGCTGAATGTTTCTCGTGTTCCTTCTGCTGCTGGGTGAGTCTACGGTCTGCCTCGAGCTGCTGTCTTTCCAGAGCTGCTTCCAACCACCCAACCAAGTTCTGCTGTTCCTCGACTCTCAGCTCCAGCTCAGCTAGAGCCATCTGCAGCCTGCGCTCCTCCTCACGAAGAGACACGACCTTTACAAAACACACAAAGCGTTATAACAGTCACATCCTTAGCTGAAGTGGAAGGTCAAGTGAATAAACAAATATTTAAATTTCGATTAACTTGTAAAACGCTTTTCACAATACATGCTGTTCCAAAATCACACAATTACACAAGTCTTCGTCTTTGCCTAATGTGTTAAACAGCTAAAGTTACTTATATTAAAATAATGTGAGAAAACGTGTCTACATTTGCCAAAACAGAGTAAATGTGACCACACAGGCTAGAAGCTAACGTGTGGCTGTGATAAACACAGACGTGCAAGTGTTGTTATTGTTTAACAGGGATTCAGTGCTGCATTACGTTTGGAAACTATAATAGATCGTACCTCTTTGAATAAAACTCACCACCACGAACAACTACACTATGATCGCCTCGTTTTTGTACTCGATAGCAGCATCCAGAGCCTAGATGGCCTCGTCTAGCTGGAACTGTGTTCGTTCTTCCTGATGTTTAACAGAGGACAGTGCAGCTTTAATAAATTTAATTTGAACATCATGCAGACAACGATGGTCTTGATGTTTTTACACCAGAAGTTTAAGAGCTCTAAAAATCTAAAGCAATCATTTGATTAGGACATTCTAAGTCATATAGTGTATTTCCAGCTAAAGTTAGTTAAGACATTCTAACTCTAAAACTTTAAGATTTCTAAAACTCTGAAGCATGCAAACAAGGCCCACATCAAAAACCAACTCAAGCATATTAAACATCAAACACAGATGAGGAGAGGTTGAGTTTGAAAATTGAGAAATATTCAATATTTGACAAATTCTTCATATTTCTTCATATACTTCAAGGTATGTTTTTTTTTCACGCTGTGCTGATTCACACACGGATGATGATGTGCAGATTCAGATTAAATAATAAATTTGTACATTTTTAACTTTCAAGACTTTTTGTGCACAGTTGTACATCTGTGAATTGTATTTTGTTTTTGTGAAAAAGTTTTTGTGTATATGTAATTTTATTTTGCACATGTGAATTGCTTTTTGGTAATACACACACACACATATATATATATATTTTTTTTCTTTTTTCTTTTTTTTTTGCATGTGAATTTGCTTTCATGCATGTATTTGGCTAGACGTGTGGATCTTTTACTTTTGCATAAATTATTAGAAACCAATCTGCTCCCCTAGCATTCTTGCATTTAACAGTTGCGAGACGCAAAAAAAGGGGCTTTGTGTGAACTAGTCCTCAGAATTCTAATGACGCAAACAAATCTGGAAAATAATTTCAAAATTTAAAAAATGCTTAGAAATTCCAAAATTCTAAATTCTAAATTGAAATTGAGAAATATTCAATATTTGACAAATTCTTCATATTTCTTCATATACTTCAAGGTATGTTTTTTTTTCACGCTGTGCTGATTCACACACGGATGATGATTTGCAGATTCAGATTAAATAATACATTTGTACATTTTTAACTTTCAAGACTTTTTGTGCACAGTTGTACATCTGTGAATTGTATTTTGTTTTTGTGAAAAAGTTTTTGTGTATATGTAATTTTCTTTTGCACATGTGAATTGCTTTTTGGTAATACACACACACACACATATATATTTTTTTTTTTCTTTTTTTTTTGCATGTGAATTTGCTTTCATGCATGTATTTGGCTAGACGTGTGGATCTTTTACTTTTGCATAAATTATTAGAAACCAATCTGCTCCCCTAGCATTCTTGCATTTAACAGTTGCGAGACGCAAAAAAAGGGGCTTTGTGTGAACTAGTCCTCAGAATTCTAATGACGCAAACAAATCTGGAAAATAATTTCAAAATTTAAAAAATGCTTAGAAATTCCAAAATTCTAAATTCTAAATTAAAACAATGTTAGTTGGGAAATTCTAACACTGTGTCTACACCGGACAATAAAAAAAGACAATAAAACCCAGTACAATCAGTGATTTTGTCTGCACTGGATGAGGTGGAACATACTGCTGATGTCCTGTTCTATTTCTGACGTGCTCCAAATGCTTGTGCTACTTCTGACATAAAGGACACATGAATTTGTACACATGAATGACCACTTTGTCCAGTGTAGAGCGCCTCAAGCTGTTGTTGCGTGTCTTGACTAGACACGGTGCAGTTCTGAATGTTAACACTTCTAAAAGTTAAGATTTTTCACCTCAGGAGAGAGCAGGTTGCCCTGCCTCAATTTGTCGTCCAGCTCCACCCTTTGTTTAAGGAGCAACCCCTTCTCCTGCCGGAGGTTGGAGATCTCCTGTCTGATCTGCTGGGAGTCATGAGCACTGCTACTACGCAGCAGACCGTACCTCTCAGTCAGCTCCCGTTCCAGAGACTCAATTAGGCTCGACAAGTTCAACCTGTCTTTACTAAGAGCCTGCAGAGAGAACAGACCATACCACAACTTGTAAAGACTCATAATAAGGCGGATAATGGGACAAAGCAAAGCCACAAAGTTTATACAGACCTGACTAGAGCAAAGCTTATTGGATTCCAGGCCGCTGCGTTCCAGGAGCAAGGCCTCCTTTTTGGCCAAAATTTCTTCTCTCTTCTCCTTCCAGGTCATCAAGACCCCGTCGTTGTTCCAGAACCTTCTCCATTTCCTCATCAAGCCAGCGTTTCTGCTCCTCTATCTTCTGCTCAACCATAGAGATTTTGAATGCACTTATTTACATATTAAATATATGCTTCTGAAATTAAGTCAAATGTTGAAATAAGTTTTGAATTTATTCATCAGCTGCTTTTATTCAAAGCGGAACTGAATTCAAGGTATACATTTTAACTATATGTTAATGCCCTGGGAATTAAACCCACAACCATGACCTTGGAAATAGCAAATGCATTGCTCCAAGATAAATAACATAAAGCACATACCAATACCAGGCTGAGAGGGAATTTGGGCAGCAAACTGAAATCGGAACATGTTGAAACAAGCCACTGAAACATACCCTCAGCATCAAGGAAACAATAATAAAATTCCTTCAAACTTCAGTCAAACACTATGACTGAGTAAACAGATCTAAAAATAATATTTTATATCTGGGTAATGGCAATGTGGGAAGGGTTTGATGAAAAGGATTTCGTTTTTCTGTCTCAACCCACCTGCTGTTCCTCTAGTGATACGACCGAGCCGTTACTTCCACTTCTCCTCTGGCGCTGGAAGGCAGCGATTTCCTCCGTCTTAATCCTCAGAATTTTCTGCTGCTGTTCGTTCTTTATCTCCAGCTCCTTTGAGAAAGAGAAAGAGGCTGCTTGGTAAATGATTCTCTATTGAACGACAAGAATAACTGAGAGGCTGAGGTTTCTCTGTAGATTATAATTGTTCAGAATACAGAAATGCAGATGACTAATGCTGGCCCTTACAGAACAGAACACAGTTTCCTGAAAAAACAAAATAAAAAAAAACTGATGAACACTCCAAAAAAACATTACATGTGAAATTTCTGCAACAGTAGTAGCACCATACAAAGAAAGACATGATCTGTAGCAAACAAGACAGAAAAATAGCTTAATTTCTATATTTTATAAAGAAAATGTGCAAGCACAATTAATGTTTTATATTTTATACACTACTGTTCAAAAGTGCAATGTTTCTGAAAGAAGTCTCTTATGCTCACCATGGCTGCGGTTATTTCACTCTTCAGTGTCACATGATCTGATTTGCTGCTAAAAAAAAACATTTCTTTTTATTATCAATGTTGAAAACAGTTGTGCCTTTTAATATTTTTGTGGAAACGGTGATGCTTTTTTTCAGGATTCTTTGATAAATAGAAACTCAAAAGAACAACATAGAAGTCTTTGTAACTGTATAAATGTATTGTCACTTTTGATCAATTTAATGCATTCTTGCTAGAAAAAAAGTAAAATTTTCTTTAATAAAAATCTTACTGACCCTAAAAACTTGAACAATAGTGTATAGAGTATATATTATATTTTATCAAGAAAAACAGCAACCACGGCCTCTGTCTGGAAACAATCATTATTCCTGCAATTCCACTGCTAGCGAAGCATAAATTACACACTTCACTTTTAATTCCATCTATACTCCTGTCTGCCATGCTGCTGAGTGGTTTGCGATTGTAACTCAGTTATAGCTGTTTTTCTGTTGGAATCTTACCATCACTCTCTGTTGTTTAAACTGCTAAAATATAACTTAACTCTCACCATATTTCTGATATTATCTATCAAACTAATTTGACATAGTTTGCTTTGTAATCTGAACCGCTATCACGGAGCGTTAGCATTCCGTTAGCTTGTAATTCGCGCATACTGTTTCCTTTATCTCTCGCTCCATTTCTTTTCTCTCTCCATATTTCACGAGTTCATCAAACAACTGTGGTAAGTCGGAATCATTCAACAGTCCTGATTTGTCTCAATTCCTCAGCATATCCAATAGCTCAGAAAAACTTGATGGTGTAACAGATACTATTGACTCTCTCTTTTCTAGTACTTTAGATACGGTCGCTCCTTTACGCTTAAAGAAGCTTAAGAAAAACAGTCTGACACAGTGGTATAAAGAGCACACTCGTGCCCTAAAGAGAGCAGACCAGAAAATGGAGCACAGCTGGAAGAAAACAAAGGAGGTACTTTGTATTGCATGGAGGGAAAGTACTTCTGCATACAGAAAAGCCTTAAAGGGGTCATCGGATGCTCATTTTGCACAAGTTGATGTGATTCTTTAGGGTCTTAATTAAAAGTCTATAACATACTTTGGTTAAAATTTCTCAATGTTAGTGTAAAAAACACCTTTTTAAACCTGTCAAAATCAGCTCTGTTTTTATCAAGCCATTATAGTCCACGTTGCTTTAAATGTTAATGAGCTCTGCTGGCCCCGCCCCTCTCTTCCGAGCGGCTCTCAGAGAGACAGTTTACTTTAGCCGCATTCATTGTGAAACTTGCTAATTAGCGCATTATTAGGAAAGGTGATTTGCAAAGATTCATAAAAAACCCTTATACTCACTTCTTCTGTAGATGATAAGGAATAAGATCACAAATGATTCGAGCGAACATAGATGCATTTAGGCTGATCGGGAGTGGCACATTCACTTCAAAGCGAAAGTAACGTTAATCCTCTGCATCTTCAGCAGCTCAGATGTCGGGAGTAAATGACGATTGCTATATTCATTATTACATCCAACAATAAAGCACCTCAATCGCTTAATCTGAGACATCTTGTCTTCCCCTGGACCAGAATCAACACAATGGCGGACTGATGACAGCTCACTCAGGGTGGGTCTAAGGTAAGACACCAGTCCAGTCTGTGCTGAAACACTACTGTCAACCAACTATCGTGGGAGGGGCCTGTACAGAACTACGTCATTCTGACAGGAATCTCAGAGCAGCCTGGTTTGAGAAAGAGGATTTTAAAATAGGGATTTAAAAAAAACACTGGATGGATTTTTATAATTATAGGATGGATGTGTACACACACTTCCAACATACATTTATGTTCAAACAACTTAAAAAGTGAATTTAGCATCCGATGACCCCTTTAAAAACGGCAAGATCTGCTTACTTTTCGTCTCTTTTAGAAGAAAACAAAGTGGCTAAATTAACTAAAAATAAAGCATAAGCAGGCATTTCCCAACAGCACAGCAGTAATGACTTTATGAACTTCTTTACTTCCAAGATCAATACTATTGGAGAGAAAATTATAACCATGCAGCCCTCAGCTACAGTATTGCATCAGACAGTGCACTATAGATTCCCTGAGGAACAATTCCACTCATTCTCTGCTACAGGACAGGAAGAATTGTATAAACTTGTTAAATCATCTAAACCAACAACATGTATGTGAGGTCCTATACCATCTAAGCTACTTAAAGAGGTGCTTCCAAAAGTCATAGATCCTCTTCTGAATATTATTAATTCATCATTTTCATTAGGATATGTCCCAAAAGCCTTCAAACTGGCTGTTATTAAGCCTCTCATAAAAAAATAAAACACAACTTGATCCTGGAGAGTTAGTTAATTACAGACCGATCTCAAATCTCCCTTTTCTGTCAAAGATATTAGAAAAGGTAGTCTCCTCACAACTATGTTCTTTCTCAGAGAAAAATTTATCTGTGAGGATATCCAGTCAGGATTTAGACTGTATCATAGTACAGAGACTGCTCTTATAAGAGTTACAAATGACCTACTCTTATCATCCGAACGTAGTTGTAACTCTCTATTAGTGCTACTGGATCTAACACTGCGTTTGACACTACCAACCACAACATTCTTTTGAATAGACTAGAAAATGTTGGCAATAGTGGCATTGCAGTGGCATGATTCAAATCATACTTATCTGACCATCAATTCGTAGCAGTGAATGAAGTATCATATCGTTCACAAGTGCAATATAGAGTACCACAAGGCTCAGTACTAGGACCATTGCTTTTCACGCTTTACATGCTACCCTTGGGAGATATCATCAGGAAACATGGTGTTAGCTTTCACTGTTATACTGATGATAGTTAACTCTATATTTTCTTCGTGGCCCGACGAAATATAACAATTTGGTGCATTCTGTTAAAACTAACAGAATGCATAGCTGATATAAAAAAATGGATGACTAGTAATTTCCTAATGCTAAATTCTGAAGAAAAAAACAAAACAGAGATGTTAATTATCGGACCAAAAACCTCTGCATGTAATACTCTAGAACACTGTCTAACACTTGATGGCTGTGCTGTCATTTCTTCGTCATCAGTTATGAACCTAGGTGTGCTATTTGATAGCAACCTTTCCTTTGAAAGTCATGTTTCTAGCATTTGTAAAACAGCATTTTTACATCTTAAAAATATTATCTAAATTACGACCTATGCTCTCAATGTCAAATGCAGAAATTAATTAATTAATGCATTCATGACCTCAAGGTTAGATTATTGTAATGTTTTATTGGGTGGTTGCTCTACGCGCTTAATAAACAAACTCCAGCTGGTCCAAAATGCCACAGCTAGAGTTCTTACTAGAACAAGGAAATATGACCATATTATCCAAGTTCTGTCGACACTGCACTGGCTCCCTATTAAACATTGTATACATTTTAAAATCTTGCTAATTACTTATAAAACCTTGAATGGTTTAGCTCCTCAGTACTCGAGCGAGCTCTTATTGCATTATAGTCCTTCACGTCTACTACGATCTCAAAACTCTGGCCATTTGATAATTCCTAGAATATCAAAATCAACCGTGGCGGCAGATCCTTTTCCTATTTAGCGCCCAAACTCTGGAACAATCTACCTAGAATTGTTCAGGAGGTAGACACACTCTGTCAGTTTAAATCTAGATTAAAGACCCAACTCTTTAACCTGGCATACACAACACACGATCACTTTTCTATAATTCAAATCCGTTAAAGGATTGTTAGGCTGCATTTAATTAGGTCAACCGGAACTGGCAACACTTCCCATAACACCCGATGTGCTTGTTACATCATAAGAAGAATGGCATCTACGATATTATTATTTTGATTTATTCTTATTCCGAGGTCACTATAGCCACCCAGATTCAGTTCGTATCCAGATCAGATGATCACTGCAGTCACCCAGATCCAGTTCGTATTAGGGGTGTGCGATATTGACAAAAAATTATATCTCGATATTTTCTGGGATTTTATCGATGAGAACGAAACTGTCATGTTGCTCAGAGACACATAACAGCACTGTGGCTGTATTCGGAATGATTTTTGTTGACGAAATAGAGCAAAAACAAGCAATATGGCGTCTAAAACGTAAGTCTCTTAATTAACTTATTGTTTATTGAATTCAATGTCACATTTGTAATCATGGTAATTTTTGGAGAAAAACGGCACTTTTCGTGTGAAATTGAATAACTATATGAAGTGGTATAAATATATAAATTTTCTGCCAT
>NW_015505369.1:396536-414990 GCF_001515645.1 Sinocyclocheilus grahami
CCAGCAGGTGGCAGCAAATCACTGTTAATAAGTGAGTCATTGTGATTGAACCTAATCATTTAAACGGTTGATTCACTCAAGAACGAAACACCGTCATGTTGCTCAGAGACACAAAACAGCACTGTGGCTGTATTCGGAATGATTTTTGTTGACGAAATAGAGCAAAAACAAGCAATATGGCGTCTAAAACGTAAGTCTCTTAATTAACTTATTGTTTATTGAATTCAATGTCACATTTGTAATCATGGTAATTTTTGGAGAAAAACGGCACTCTTCGTGTGAAATTGAATAACTATATGAAGTGGTATAAATATATAAATTTTCTGCCATCATGTCTTGAATTTGTGATTATTCAAAATGCATTTGAATAGACTGAATCATGCAGTGAAAGAAAACACACTAAATGCGCACACACACTAGTATAGACTTACATACAGTAATGTATGCGTGCGCTCTGTAGGGATGTTTTGAATGGTTTTTGCAAAATACTCGATAATGTCAAATCGCACATCGTTAAAACAACAATTACGATATTATCGCAGACGATATATATCGCACACCCCTAGTTCATATCCAGATCAGATGGTGGATCAGCACCTAGAGACAACCTCTACAACCCTGAATGTCAGCGGAGACCATGTCAACTAGACAAACCCCAGAGACAGATCTCCTGTGAAGACCTCGTCGGCCATCGGCACAAGACCACGAGAACCAGACGAGTTCTCTGCTCAGTCTGATCAAATTTAGTCTGGACAGAGGAGAACTGGCCCCCCGACTGAGCCTGGTTTCTCCCAAGGTTTTTTTTCTCCATTTCTGTCACCGATGGAGTTTTGGTTCCTTGCCACTGTCGTCTTTGGCTTGCTTAATTTGGGACACAATTTCTGGCAACACTGTTGACTTGACTGCACAGACACTATTGGAAGAGAACTGAACTGAGCTGGATGATGACATCACTGAATCAACAATGAACTGACTTTAACTGATAAACTGACTGTTTTCTATTGTCCCCTTGTATTATCAGCACACATTTTTTCCTGTTTAACACCGTAAAGCTGCTTTGACACAATCTGTATTGTATAAAGTGCTATATAAATAAAGGTGACGTGACGTGACTTGACTCTTTATTTCTCTCAGGCTCCATTTCCCACCTTCGCTGATAAAAGTCTGAATGCAACACTCGGCTCACCTTGACTCTGTGCTTTCCTTTCTGCATCTCACTCTCCAGCCGTCTCTTCTGCTGGCTCTCCTCTCGCAGACGGCGCTGCAGAAGGTCCTGCTGCTGCTTCATGATCTGCACGTTCCTCTCGAGTTCCTGAATGCGCCGCTCGCTCTGCGCAGACAGGGAGGCCAGCTGTGCAGTGTCCCGCTGCTTCTGCTTCAACACCTGAAAGCAGGTGTTGAAGCAGGTGTTCTATTTTGTTGCCAGACAAACAACTATCGACAATACGTCACTTCCTGTTTGTTGCTGCCGTGTGGTTTGAGTTTGACAGCACATGTTAAGAGCTATATATATATACATATATATACAGTATATGCCAGAATCTAGCATTGAATTTGCATTGAACTTGTATTGCCACAATCTACGGAAAATGTACTATAAATTGATAGTATAATTACTGAAAAATTAACATTTCTTAATGCTTCAATTATATTCTTCAAAGATTCTTCACACATGATAACTAAACCTAAAAGCTTCTATTTTAATATATATTTGCAGTAAGGCCTGTTTCACATGTCATTTAAGTCTCTTTATTTGGTCACGTTCATTTGCACCATATTTAATTTTTGAAAGGAGTGGAAACGAGGCTGTGTGGATTGTACTGTTGTTTCAAGTACACATGCGATTAGGGCTGTCGTGATTCGTCGATTTTATTTTTATTTTATTTTATTTATTTTTAAAAACCCTCAACTTCATTTTTCTCACATCGACTAACCGGCAAAATACCGGAAGTGGCGCATTTCACCAGGGTGCTGGGGGGGGCTGCAGCACCCCCTGTTTTCACATGGTTGCAAATGCAATGCCAAGTTTGTTCATTTAAATTTATTCAGTTTTAGCATTTAATAATTTATTTGTAATGATCTCTGAAATGTAAATTGTAAGTGGGCTATAATAAACCCATGTTTAAACATGATTAATTTTACTTGTGAGGTTTTCTATATGGGATGATTAGCCTAATCCTCATGAACACGTGACGCTAGCGCGTGGTATCAGACATGAACTGTACAGAATGCGAACAAGATTAACTTTAATACAAGGAGATAAAGGCGCAAAAGCGAATTTCAGATTTTTTAAAATGACCATCCCAACAAAAACTTTCCAAAACCGACGTAAGTACATTAAACGACACAAGCATTTGTCACAAAACACTGGGCACATAAAACTCTATGAAGCATTTAATATAATATGCTCCCACGCTTTGAACAACTTCTATCGTGAATGCTAGCTCTGTGACCTTGCCATTTTGTTTCATAGAACTGTGTTTTTCACTGCTGTAAAGTAGCTCAACTGAGGAAGGTTCTTGATTGCACAACACAAAGACTCAACTAACAGATGATGAAACTGGTTGTCAATCCTTTTCATTATCCATTATTAAAGTTTTTATTGATTAGTCATTGCACACTGGTAGGGCACAAAAAGTGCTGCTGGTAGTTCACATACTAGTAGTTCACATTACCCTGGTTCCACTGACAAAAACCCAATATGATTTTTCCATTGGCTTTTGGATTATTGCAGAAAATAAGATCTGTGACCCAACAAAACTTTGATTCTTACATGTTTTTTTCATAAAGAAGATGAAAGAACTTTTATGAATTTTGAAGCCTAAATGCAAATTAAAGATAAAAAGCTAAAGTTAGGCCATAAACCATGGTCACATGATTTCAACGTCACCATCACTAAGATTCCAACAACTCTTTCAATCTTTATTTAAAATTAGAATAGCTATTTAAAACAGTTAGAATAGTTTGCAAGAGCATGAGTATTAACATAACCAGTCTATGAATGTGGACTAGTGAGTAGATGAGCTTACTTGTTCGGTGTGATCAAATTTAATATCCCCAACAGCTTCTGTAGTCATGCTATTTAATTGTTAGCAACAACCTTTTTCAAAACATGTAATTTTATGTCGTAGAATAAAATGTGAAAATATCCTGAGTTTGTTTTCACCACAGACCTTATTTCAGGCATTAAAAAAAAAACATTTTTACAAAAATGCTTTCTGGGGTTAAAGACTCATAATTGCAGCACTGTACTGGCTTTATATTTTGTAATACAATTCAAAAACATTGTATAATTGTATGTTTCAAGAAAAGAACAACCAGCTTTTCTAAGTAATTATTCAGTAAATTAAGTTAACAGGCAGTAATAAAATAAAGAACAGAAGAAATAGTTTAGAAGCAACAGAACAAAGATACAAATGGTATAAACTGCTCTTCCAGTGGAGATTAATGAAATTATCATAACAGGTGCACACAAATATTTTCAGGTATTTGAGTCTGTACTCTATGTGACAGATATACTTCAGAACACTTTTTTTTTGTCATTTTAAAGGGGTCATATGATGCGATTTCAAGATTTCCTTTCTCTTTGGAGTGTTACAAGCTGTTCTTGCATACATAAGATCCCTAAATTTGCAAAGACTAAAGTCTCAAACCCAAAGAGATATTCTTTATAGAAGTTAAGACTCGTCCACGCCCTCCTAAAACGCCTCCTTTAAACATGCCCCCACATGTCTACGTCACGATGTGGGAAGATTTGCATAACGCCGCCCAAATGTTCACGCAAAGAAAGAAGGCGTAACTTTATTGTTGCTGCCGCCGCCGCCATGACGTGAAGACGCTGTGTGTTTCGTTACGAAAGCGAAACTACTTTGTTTGGCCTTCCAAAAGAGGACACGACTAGAAATCAGTGGTTAAGTTGTATTTACAACCAGGGGCGGATTTAGTGATTTGGGGGCCCCAGGCAAAATACAGGAATGGGGCCCTATACAATTTCACACATCTACAACCTTGAGGTTTCTTTCACTGTTGCTTGCTGCTGCACGACCGTGTCCCATAGTTGTGTCCAATCTTTTAGATTTTTATAAATAAATGATTTCTTTAATGTTGTAAATCCCTTGTTCATATTTAAATAGGTTATAATAGTATTAGAGTAGGTTGGACACTAGGTGGTGCGTTGGGGAAATTTTCACTATGCAATTGTCTACACAAGGCAAGGCTGTCTAATTCTAAACTTTAAATATATACATTTATTTTTTATTTATTTTAATTGCCCATTTAAATTAAATTGAAGGAAATTATATATTTACATGCTTGAGGATTATTTCAACCAAACATGAAGTGTGCCTGTGTGACTGTGCATGGTCCTTCTTGGGTCTTTCACAAAAACGAGTGAGCGCCGTTTAAAATTTTTTAAATAGGCCCTATATAATATGCACTGTTGCTTAGTATTAAAATTATAGCTTCAGCTGCGTGATATTTGTAGGGCCCTATGAAATCCGTTTTATTTTTTCCAAAATC
Organism: Sinocyclocheilus grahami; assembly: GCF_001515645.1. NCBI lineage: Eukaryota > Metazoa > Chordata > Actinopteri > Cypriniformes > Cyprinidae > Sinocyclocheilus > Sinocyclocheilus grahami. Next base: position 401,055 of record NW_015505369.1, read on the forward strand.
TTTTTTTTCCATTTAAATTTTTCTGGATTCAGTTTTTTTTTATTTTTCTGGATGATTATATTAAATTTTAACAAAAAACATATCTAACTAATTAAAATCATGAAACTTGTTTAATTTAACAGCAATTTAGGCCTATTAAAAGTTTAACAAAAATCCGCCCAAATGTTCACGCAAAGAAAGAAGGCGTAACTTTATTGTTGCTGCCGCCGCCGCCATGACGTGAAGACGCTGTGTGTTTCGTTACGAAAGCGAAACTACTTTGTTTGGCCTTCCAAAAGAGGACACGACTAGAAATCAGTGGTTAAGTTGTATTTACAACCAGGGGCGGATTTAGTGATTTGGGGGCCCCAGGCAAAATACAGGAATGGGGCCCTATACAATTTCACACATCTACAACCTTGAGGTTTCTTTCACTGTTGCTTGCTGCTGCACGACCGTGTCCCATAGTTGTGTCCAATCTTTTAGATTTTTATAAATAAATGATTTCTTTAATGTTGTAAATCCCTTGTTCATATTTAAATAGGTTATAATAGTATTAGAGTAGGTTGGACACTAGGTGGTGCGTTGGGGAAATTTTCACTATGCAATTGTCTACACAAGGCAAGGCTGTCTAATTCTAAACTTTAAATATATACATTTATTTTTTATTTATTTTAATTGCCCATTTAAATTAAATTGAAGGAAATTATATATTTACATGCTTGAGGATTATTTCAACCAAACATGAAGTGTGCCTGTGTGACTGTGCATGGTCCTTCTTGGGTCTTTCACAAAAACGAGTGAGCGCCGTTTAAAATTTTTTAAATAGGCCCTATATAATATGCACTGTTGCTTAGTATTAAAATTATAGCTTCAGCTGCGTGATATTTGTAGGGCCCTATGAAATCCGTTTTATTTTTTCCAAAATCTTTTTTTTCCATTTAAATTTTTCTGGATTCAGTTTTTTTTTATTTTTCTGGATGATTATATTAAATTTTAACAAAAAACATATCTAACTAATTAAAATCATGAAACTTGTTTAATTTAACAGCAATTTAGGCCTAATAAAAGTTTAATAAAAATTACATTCTTAGGACCCAAATTCTGTGCTTTCCATTAAAATTTTTCTGGAATCTATCTTTTATTCCAATTAAATTAAACAAACCCTTTAATGCTACACAAGTTTACCGTGTAACGAGCAATGTCCCGGAATTCGTCAAATATTGAATGAATAAATCAAATGCAATACAGTACACTTCAATCAAACCGCGATATGGACTAGTGTATGTGAATATTAAATGGCAAAAATACTATTTAGCTACTACAGACGACAACCGCGAGCGTTGCAGGTGCTTAAATCGCAAACTAGCAAACGAAACGCGTGTCTGCGCCATTCATTCCGTCACATTCTGCGTTACACAGTAAATTCCGTTTTTATGAATAGATTCCGTCCCCATTTTCTACATCGCCCTACTTTTGCTAAGAAACACTTTCAACGCGGACGCACAGACGGTTGTCGTGGTAATGAACACGAGAGCAACCACTTGCGCGTCCGCACTGAACGCACATCTCACATATAAAAAGCATTTTAGGGGGCCCTTGGCTTTTGGGTTTGACCCCTTTAATACTGGTGCCTCTGACCAGCAGGTTTTCTCACCTGTCTTGACCAGCTCTTTAATGAGTTCCTCCTTCATGCGGATGGTGATGGAGAGCTCTCTGATCTTCTGCTGTGCCTGGAGAAGCCCTCTCTCTGAGCAGAACTTGCCTCCAAAACCTCTCACGCTCTCCCACACCGAGCTCTCGCCAAAGCTGCTGTTAGCTGGAGAATCAATCAAAACAAAATCAATGCCAACTGACTGAATATGGGAAAGAAACTAATGTGGGCCAGTGTGTTTCCGTCAAACACTGAGACCCTTGTCAAATGTTTTCAAGGATGTTTAACTCACATGTGCATCTGGTGCAATGTAGACCCAGAGGATGGCCAAGTCTGAGCGCCTGAGACAAGGTTGCCCTGGTCCCAGCACAAGACCCTTGGAGCAATGTAGCATCTTTCTTTGTCCAGGTTACATTGATGGATCTGTCAAGAATGATGGCAATGCTGAATAGATTAGACATTTATTCTCAATGAACCTTCTCATTAGAACTGGATTAATATAATTTTACATACTGGTGTCTACTGATGCACCCATTTCAACCTAAAACAGTTCACATAAAGGTGAAAAAAATGCATAATAATGCTTCTAACTACATACTGTGCGCATCACTCCCGTATTCATTTTCTCCATGTGGATTTCAAAAAGTATTTAGTAAATATTTCTCAGCCTTTACCCAGACCAGAAAGCTCTAATAATAATTAACAATATTAAAACATTTGATTTGAAGCAATTCAATTTTAATAATAGTTTTGGGGTTGTTAGGGCACCCAATCTACTGTAAAATATCTGATGATATTGAAATCATTTGTAACAATTTCACCAATAATAATGCTAATGAATTATATTATTTGGATGAAAACTGTTATGTGATTTATTAAATAAATGTAATTTATTCCTGTGATAGCAAAACTGAATTTTCTGTGTCTTCAGTGTCTCATGATCCGTCAGAAATCATTCTAATATGCTGATCTGCTGCTCAAGAAACATTTCCTATTATTATCAGTGTTGAAAACAGTTGTGCTGCTTCATATTTTTGTGGAAACAAGATGGTTCATCTGAAGCAGTATTTATTTGAAATATAATTTTTTGTAACAGTGGAAAAGCTGTTTGTTGTCACTTGATCACTTGATGATTTAATGTGTCCTTGCTGAATAAAAGTATTTATTTCTTTGAACAGAAGCTGTAAATACATAATCTTGACTAGGGTTGTACAATATAAACAAAATGTAAACGAGAGAAAAGTCACAGCAAACACTGGATGTTGAGTGTTTCTGTTGTTTTATTCACTTTTTGCAATTAATTAATGTTCAATGAACATAAATTAATAATATCATACAAAGCCAGGAAAATAAAAAATTTGGCAAGGTGCTTCTTCACTGCTGTTTCAGCTGCTATTTTTTTTCTGTGCTGCCATCTGTCGTTTTGGAGAATAGTGCAGTGGTTGAGTGTGTCCAGTATAAACATCTCTTGTATGCAGTGAGCCGTCCCAAAATTGTCTTAACACACAGCCGCTCATGGCTTATAGCTTTAACAAATAACCCTGTCTTCAGACGATGCATCAAATGCCAGCTTGTCATACAAGAGGCTTGAAAAATAAACATCAAACGTGGGTTTAGGGTGTATAACTGACTGTTAAGACATCACAATGTTCCCATTCAGTCAGTCACGTTCAACGTTACGTCAGTGACTGACGAATTGGGATCTCGCCCGAGAGCCCAATCACCTTCGAGTGTTAACTAAACAAGCCTGGCAATTAGCTGAATTTGTTTGCATCTGAAAGTATGTGGGTGAAGTCAAAACACAGAATTACACAGCATGTGTGGCAATGGGATTGAAGATGTTTGTGTACTACTAACAGCTCAACCCAGGAGGTGGCAGCTGTGGATTGTATCTTGAATTAAAGTTGATGTGTGTTTGTGGTCGAGGATGCTGTGAGACAAATCAAAACATATCAGTTACCTGTCTGGTGAGGCTTCTGCCCACATCACTGTCGCAGGGAGGAGAGAGGCGACCGGCGGTGTCTGATGTCTGCAGTAGTGAGTTGATAGGAGCCATGTGAGGTCTCTGTTTCAGGTGGAGCAGCCCTACTCCTCCAGGCTGGGCTAACAGACTGTGAAGCTCCGCTATTAGATCCTGCTGCTCTTGTAGCTTATCACTCTAGGAGCGAGAGAAAACGACATCCAGTTACAACCACATTAAAATACGAAAGATGTCCCCAGTATTGTTTTAACTAAGGCTTGTGCGCACTGCACCTACTAAGTGCGTTGTGCACCATTCAGAATTTGAAGATAGATAGATAGATAGATAGATAGATAGATAGATAGATAGATAGATAGATAGATAGATATATTCATCTAATATTAAATTTTTTCAGCTTTATTTCAATTAATGAAAATTATTTTTATTTTGTTTTATTTTATCACTTCAGCTTCAACTTAAACTTATTTTATTTCACTTAGTTGCCAAAGTAACATTTCTAACTTTCATTTAGGTTTTTTCAAGTTTTTCATTTAATATATATATTTTATATTAGCTTTATTTCAATTAACAAAAATTTTGTTTTATTTAACAATAACAACAATGATAGAATGTTAGAATGATAGATAGAGGCAGAACAATATTTAGATAGAACGATAGAATGCTAGAAATCCCGAATGATCAATAGAACGGCAGACAGACAGATAGATAATAGCTCATGCAGAGAAATGTAAAAATTAAAGTGAGGGGTTTTAAAACCAGCAAAGGTAACAGTGAGAATAATGTTTGCCTTAGCACATACTGTAAATTTTTTCGTAATGAAGAAATTCAATATGAATTCAATAGAAATGACAGACGCCTGCCATAAACTCTAACTAGCATAATTAGCACAACATGGTCTCTCTTAATTTAAGTGTTTTTGCGAGGAAATCTCCATTATATTGGAGCTTTTCCTCCATTATAACACCGATGGAGTTTTGGTTCCTTGCCGCTGTCGCCTCTGGCTTGCTTAGTTGGGGACACTTCATTTCCAGCGTTATCGTTGACATAATTGCAAAGATATTATTTAAACTGAGCTGGATGTTGACATCACTGAATTCAATGATGAACTGTCTTTAACTGAAAAATGAGTGTTTACTATTGTCATTTTGCATTATTGACACTATTTTCCTAATTAATGCTGTTCAGTTGCTTTGTCACAATCTGTATTGTTAAAAGCGCTATATAAATAAAGGTGACTTGACTTGACTTGACTTATATGATTCAACATTTCAAAAACAGAAAAACATGTCTATTGGGCATGCTGAATAACTGAACAATTCTATCATCTATTTATAAACCTGACTACTTAGCTTTGTTGTCTGTTTTTATGGCTGTGGGTAAAATATTGTCTGTAAAATATACAAAAACCGACAAACAGCTGAATGATATGCAAATAAACGTATGATAAAGAATGGGCTCACAGGAGATTTTCTAAGACAGCAAAGCTATTTCACAACACCATCTTTTGTAAACATACAGGATTCTCACACTTTGACCTGTCAACCAGACCTCGGGGGGCGGGGTTTGCAATATTTAATGTTAAATCTTTTTTTATAGGTTAATAATCAGGGTCTGCACTCAGTTTGTGATATTCCTGTTATACAGTATTTCAGAGTAAACAGTACGGATGCAACAATACAATTAGCCCACGGTTCAATAAATACCTCAGTTTTTTTTTTTTACCACAGTTTTTGGTTTAGTTCTTTTTTGCTATTTTTAAATGCTATTTAAAAATAAAAGTAGTATTATTTTTATGGATTGGCCATTATTTAGTGCTATGAACACATGTGATGTGTGTTTCATTCACACTGGACGCGCAGAAAATCCACATATACAATATAGAAGAAATAGAACTCAGGACGCTCCAGGAAATTCCTAATATGGACAAAAACAGCCAGCTATCCCTAACTGAATGAAAGACAGAAACGTTTTGAATGATGACATTCAAAAAGAACATTAAGATAATAAACACTGTACTGTGACAATGCAGGGGTTAAAGCAAAAAAATATATATTTTGACTGAACATTTTTCCTCAGCCAAACCCCATTCCACAGCCATACCTGTCACACACCCAGTTTAAGAGCAGCTTTTTCTTGTAATTGGGAGTGCTTGTCCGCCTAATTAAAAAAATTTAGCCTTCCTAATATTAGGTAACATTTGATTGAAACTGATTTACAGGGGCATTTTCTTTTTAACTTTGTAATGGCAATTTTCTAATTGTATTAAATGTGTGCACTGTTTCCTAGGATTTTTTCCAGCTGTGGTGGGAGGACTATTTCCCATGGACCACGCCCCCTCCCCACCAAAGAATCATGTGCACTCAGAATTGAATTTATTTTAACTAAAAAAGACAAGTAAATAGTAAATAATAAAATAAGAACAAATAAATTAATGACAATCAATAGCGCAAACAAAAACAAAAACAATAACAAGATACAAATTAAATTAACAGTACTTTATTTTTTTTCAGTTATGTCTAACTATAATCTATTCAACTGTAAAATAACATTGGTTAGTCTTCACTGGAGGTTTATTTAGGCTGCTGTCTCTTTAAGACCTCATGCACGGATCTAATATACTGTTACACATATGGCTCTATGCTTACTTTTCTTTTTAGGAGCTCTTGTCCTCCTAATTTAAAAAATGTAGGAGCACCTTCTGATCAATAATGAAAAATTCTGATCAAAAATGATCCTTCCTAATATGAGGTGACATTTGACTACTCCTTAAAGTGACTTAGAGGGGTATTTTCTTTTTACCTTTGTAATGGCATCATTCTCATCTATGTCAAATTCAAAAATGTATGTTTATAAGCTTTTTAACATTTCTATTTAAAACAACATAATAATAAGTAGAATAAGACAAATAAGTTACCAATAATGAAATTAAAATTGTATTTGTACTACAGAGGTGGCACAGAAGAACACAAAAGTGGCTTGTAGGGACATTTTAAGACGTCTAATGAGGCTCAGAGGTGGCATGAGTGCAATTAAATTCATACATTCATGTGGAGATTAATGTTTCAAATATAAAATTTTGAATACAAAAATACTAAATGATTTATATAACTGAAATTATATGCTAAAAATGAAACAAAATCCGCCATCAGGTGGCGGCAAGTCACTAATTTTATCACAAAATCATTCATTCAATTGACTCGTTCGATCGGCTGATTCATTCAGGAATGAAGCAAGTGACTGTCTTTATGAATGGGTAATCATGAATCACTGACTCACTAGATTTGTTCAAAAACGCACTTTCATTGAATTAATTAAACACCGCTGTGTTTGCTTTTAGAGATGCGCAGCGGCTGAGCTGTTACTATATTTGGAACTATTTTCGTTGAAGAAATAGAGCAAAATTAGGCAGTACTTGTTTATTGAACTGTTGTATTAAATCGATATCACATTTGCAAACTCCCTTAATAACTATTAAAAGTTGTCACTCTCCTTATCGCGATCTGTGCGCACAGAAAACGAGAGCGCGCGAGTGAGTTCTCAAGACTCAAAAGCACATGCAAATGATACGTTCCTTTATCTGTCATCGTGTTATAAGCACTGAACCTGCGGAAATGAGTAGGATTTTATTAATAGCCGCAATCCCGCACCAAAATTCAAGTCCTGCTCTGTGTTCTCCACTGCTAATCGACTTAGCCGTTATTCCAGTGTAGAATTGATTTCTGCATCATTCTGTGATAAGAAGCCACATGGGAAACTATTTTAAATATTTGTCTGATGTTGTGCAGTAAAGGAATGTTATAATGTTCTTTTTTGTTGTTAGACAAAAGGTTTAGTCATTACAAGGGAAGATGCTCGGCGTGTGTTGCTTTTTCAGATGCAGGCGTTTCCTCATCTCAGCACGCAGACTCACAGACACACAGAGCCAGCTCGGAGAGAAATAAAATGCATGGAAATTTAAAAGCAAAACCTAACAAAAAACGCTCTGATTGGTTGAACTCTTCATCTTTTTCTGTTGCTTGTTTTGAATACTGCACGTGGACAGAGGCGTCACCAGGTTTTTTGCGTAGTTTAGAGCAGTGGTTCCCAACCCTGGTCCTTGAGGCACCCCAACACTGCACGTTTTGCATGTCTCCTTAATCAAACACACCTGATTCAGACCACCAGCTCATTAGAGACTTCAAGACCTGAAATTGGTGTGTCAGAGAAAGGAGACATGCAAAATGTGCAGTGTTGGGGTGCCTCCTGGACCAGGGTTGGGAGCCACTGGTTTAGAGTGACAAATAGTACCACCGTACTTTGAGGTCAAAATGCGTATCCGCTATGCAAAATGCGTACAGGTTGTCAGGTCTGCTTTTATGCCCATGCATTTCCATGACTTTACTATGGCATTTTGTTAATTAATGGATAATGATAATTTTCATTTAGGAGGATTCTCTAGTAAATTAGACTTGCAAGCCAAATGGACATTGCTGTGAGCAAGTTTTACTTCCTTTAACCCTTTTCACATTTCCAGGGTTTTCATAAGCAGAATATTTGGGTGCATTTTTATAGTGGTGAACAGGAGACTACACCAAACACGATTATTACATCTTCATTTGATCCAATATCAAAAAGAAGAAAAAAAAAACACACACAAAAGCATTTCAACAACTTTCCAAAAGAGGAATAAATAGAGAGATTAGTTATGAGAAAAGTATCACATTTACCATCACTCCCATAGGAAACACTCTCACTATTGCTACTGTTCAAAAGTCTGGGTTCAGTAAGATTTGGTTGTTGTTTTTTCTGGACCAAAAATATTAAGCAAGGACACATTAAATTGATCAAAAGTGACAGCAAAGACTTTTACGTTGTCATAAACTATTTATTTCAAATAAATGCTGTTCTTTTGAATTTTCTATTCATAAATTGAAGACTGCAGTAATGGCTGCTGAAAATTCAGGTATAAATAAATGACTGTTTTTAGCAAATAATTGCAGCCTTGGTGAGCATTCGAATCTTACCAACCGCAAACTGTTCAACAGCATTGTACGGTAATTTTTCTAGATTTATGATGTTACTAACTTTGTAAACATTACTGTCTGTGAAAAGGATCCATCAAGAGCAAGCCAATAAAATATTTTAAAGCAGAACCTAATTAGGTTGTTTTTTTACTATAGAAACAGATTTTTCCCCAAGACTTTTAAGAATTCCAACTCTGAAATATAGCATGATGAAATCTTCATTCAAAAACACAACTGAGAATTTGGTAGAGATTTCAATTCTCTCACCTGTTGTTTGTATTGTTCCATGGCATCTTCCAGGGCAGCTAAGAAGTCAGTGTTTTCTTGTTCTAGTCGCTGTATCTGGGCTTGCAGCTGGGAAATGTAGTCCTCGTGGTCTCCACTCCAATCCTCCTTCACATGGTCTGGATCCTTTGGCATAAATAAATCCCACTGCCGTGAGAATTATGCCGCAGATAATCACATCATGACATCTGAGCATATCTGAAATTAATGCTGGAGAAATAATGACCTGACAAGATACATTATTGCCTTTTTATGATGAATTGTTAAACATAAAATATTCATATTTGAAAATGGATGTGCCTGCAGCCAACCTGGTTGCTCAGAGCCACCCGCCCCCTTTTGAGTGCGGTGCTGTCCTCGGTAGAGCTGCTCTCGATGCCGCTGTCCAGCCCTGATGCTGAGGTCAAACCGCTGCGTTCCTCCTCAACGGCGCAAAGCCACTCTTTCACCCACAGTAGCTGACCGTCATTCAGAGTTCCTTTGCCCTGGAGCTCTGTGAAAAGCCTGTAGGCTGAGTCCGTGCACGTCCTGTAGTGGGTGCTCTCTGCTTGCAGCTTCCTCACGTCCAGCTCAAAGGGCCGAAGTCTCTTCTCGGGGTCGGAGCGAGTGATAATGCGGGTTTCAGAGTGCTGGCGGTTTTCAAGAGCTCGTCTTAGTACTTTGATCTGGAGTTCAAGTCCCTCAACGCGGTCTGGTTCCCCCTGGCAGTTGACTGTAGCCCGGTTCTGGATGTTACGAGCCCGCTTGGCGTAGTTGAGTGTGTTTAGGCTCTCATCAAAGTCTGAGGAGGAAGTTGAGCATGTCAATCAGAGATGGAAAAGGTCAAATAACATTTTCAGAAAACAAGTTTTCTAAGCATTGTTTTTAAAATAAGTACGATATGCTCATCAAGGCTGCATTCATTTGATCAAAAATACAGTAAAAACAGAAATATTATAAGCATTTAAAATAACTCTTTTCTATTTTAACATATTTTAAAATGTAATTTATTCCTGTGATGCAAAGCTGAATTTTCAGCATCATTCCTCCAGTCTTCAGTGTCACATGATCCTTCAGAAATCATTCTAATATGCTGATTTGCTGCTCAAGAAACATTTCTTATTATTAATGTTGAAATCAGATGTACAGCTTAATATTTTTTTTGCATCTTCGTTTCTTAAAGAAAGAAAAAAACCTTACTGACCCAAAGCAAGTGAACAGTAGTGTACAATTACAGAACAGTTACTCAGAAATATACTATAATAGGAAACCGTTATTTTGAATTGTAATTATATTTCACAATATTACTGTTTTTGTTCAAATAAATGCAGCCTTGGGGAACACCCTTCGAGAGACTTTCAAAAACAAAAATCTTTTAAGAATCTAACCAACCCTAAACTTTGGAACAGTAGCGAATGTCAAACTAAATGTTTTTATTTTCTTAAGAAAAGGTCAGTGGTTCTTGGTTTTACCATCTATTTTTCCTGACAAGAACAAGGTAGAAACAGTTTAAATAAATAAACATACTTAAAAGAAAATAAATAATTTACATTCAGAAAGACTAAATCTACTTTCTGTTGACACTTCACTAAAAAACATTTAATTTTTGTCTTTAAGAGTAAGCAATAGTAACAGTGATTCTTGCTTTAGCAAACACTACTAGTCATAATGGCTAGTCTTTCTTGCAATTATGCTGTAATCAGCATTTTTTTAAAATGAGTAAAATTATCTGTACCTGGTAATTTTGGAATCTCTGTATGGGATATGGGTGCCTTTTCTTTTGGGGTCCCCAAGAGCTCAATGACATTTCCAAGAGCTAGAAGGCCACTGTTGATCTTGAATGCTCTCCTTGAGCCGTTCACCAGTGTTCCCGGTTTTGAGGATGCGCTCTGATCCAGCCAGGTCCACAAAATGAAATTTGGAAGAGAGGATCTGCACAGTCCCGGCCGCTGCTCTAGAACCTCCACGCCTCTGTTCCATGAGCACCTTGAAGATGGTGTGGAATTTTTGTCTTTAAGAGTAAGCAATAGTAACAGTGATTCTTGCTTTAGCAAACACTACTAGTCATAATGGCTAGTCTTTCTTGCAATTATGCTGTAATCAGCATTTTTTAAAAATGAGTAAAATTATCTGTACCTGGTAATTTTGGAATCTCTGTATGGGATATGGGTGCCTTTTCTTTTGGGGTCCCCAAGAGCTCAATGACATTTCCAAGAGCTAGAAGGCCACTGTTGATCTGAATGCTCTCCTTGAGCCGTTCACCAGTGTTCCCGGTTTTGAGGATGCGCTCTGATCCAGCCAGGTCCACAAAATGAAATTTGGAAGAGAGGATCTGCACAGTCCCGGCCGCTGCTCTAGAACCTCCACGCCTCTGTTCCATGAGCACCTTGAAGATGGTGTGAGAGCGACTGGAGTGGGGGTTCATCTGCGTAGCCCCAGTGTGAGGGGCCGTCTTTCCTGACTCTAAGAGACTCAGCACCTCATCAAGTCCCTCCACTTCACATTCCTTCACACTGGAAAGCACTGTGTGTAAACACAAATCATGTCTTTCTTTTTCTGAACAGTCACATAGTGCAAAAACACTGCGAGTCACAACACAAAACACTAAGTACACAGAAAAATAAAGCATTTTAAAAGAGAAGCTACAAAATGACTGAATAATAAACAAATGCTGTCAGGATTTTGTCGATCTATGAGCAGCTGACATGATTTCAAGTTTTACCTGCACTGTAATTACATGCTGTAATTAGTCTAAAACCAATTAAAAAAATAATTCTTATTAAAAAATGTTACAGAATTATATAGTTTATTTTAAAAAATAGCAATATAATAATTATTCTTTAATTATTACACATGAATAATACATTATACATGAATTGATTTTGATAAAAGTCAAAGTTTGGGGTTCATAAGTTTATTTTTGTATTATTGTTTTTTTAAAGAAAGTAATACTTTTATGCAGCAAAGATGCATTAAATTGATCAAAAGTGACAGTAAATGTAATGTTACAAAATGTTTCTATTTTAAATAAATACTGATTTTCAGTTTATTAAAGAATCCTGAAAAAAAAAAAAAAGTTTCATAGTTTCCACAAAAATGACACAGCACAGCTGTTTTCAACATTGATAATAATAAATGTTTCTTGATCATCAAATCAGCATATTAGAATGATTTCTGAAGGATCATGTGACACTGAAGACTGGAGGAATGATGCTGAAAATTCAGCTTTGGAGTCACAGGAAAAAAACTACAGTTTAAAATGTATTAAAATAGAAAACAGTTATTTTAAAATCGCAATAATATTTCAAAATATTACCGTTTCTACTGTATTTTTTGTTTAAAAGATTTTCATAAAACATTAAGAAATCTTGTGAATGGTAGTGTATTTTGCACATTCCTACTTCTATACTGGAACAGAATTTTGTATCAGTTTTCCCCTCATAAACTTACCTACCTTTTCATCCTCTCGAATATGTATGTCTTTACTGGCCGTCTCAACTTCCAAAAGGTCTCAGAAGACCTCTTTGTAAACTTCCATGTACGACACTCAGACGGAGAAGTCAATGTGGTCGTTCTCGTCCAGCAGTTTGAAGATCTCGGCCACGGCTCTGGGAATGATGCCCTGTTCGTCATCCCTAAAAGCAGCTGCGGCCAAAAAACCAACAGCAGGTTAATGAATGACTCTATGAGGCAGAATGCTAAAACGCAAGATCTCAGATTGCAAGTGGAGATGTGGCAAATGAACCGGGGGAGGTGTTGCTGGCAGCACGAACGTGCAAACTTGTGGAAGCATTATAACAAGACACAGACAAAACCTATACTACTAGCCTTGTGAATCATGTCTGGTCTAGATAAAGCCCAATTAATAATATGCTGTAAGGAACTGAACTCAGGCATGCTTTTGATCTGTTTACTCAACAACTCAGCTGTCACATTACTCAATATATCTCCAATGAAAGAAAAACGTTACACTTCTATATATTGATGAATTTGATAACACTTGATATTTTGATCATATTTTTTTCCAAGCACATTTGACCATTTGACCCTCAGCGACCAGACTTTGCAAAGACTAAAAGACTTTAGTCTTTGCAACTTTACAAATCTTCTTTATTTTTATCAGCTCCAGGCATGACGAAGCGGATATCGTCCTCTTTTGGAAGACCAAACAAAGTAGTTTCGCTTTCACAACGAAAAACACAGCGTCTTCACGACATGGCTGCAGCGTCAACAATACTACAGCGAGACTAAAAGTTACGCCTTCTTTCTTTGCGTGAAGATTTGGGCAGCGTTATGCAAATCTTCCCACATAGTGACGTAGACATGTGGGGGCGTGTTAGAACGAGCCGTTTTAGGTAGGCGTGGCTGACTTAACTTTTATAAAGAATATCTCTTTGGATTTGAGACTTTAGTCTTTGCAGCTTTACAGATCTTCTTTATGCACCAAGAGCTTGTAACACTCCAAAGAGAAAGGAAAAATTGAAATCGCATCATATGACCCCTTTAATATACTGGTAATTTGCTGCCAGGACATTTTCAGTTTTTCTATGGATTTTTTTCTTACAGCGCAGAGACCTATCAAACTAACCTCTAGGCAAATAAAAATAATTAATAATAATAAATAATGATAATAATAAAGAAGAAGTCGCTTTATAAAGGAAGAGTAAAAAAAGGAAATATCATACGAATAGGGATCATAAGCAGCACATCTATTCTGCTACAAATATAAAATAATAACTGATTTAGTTATGATTAGTTTATTAACAAAAAGCAAACAAACCATGGTAAACATTAATAAATAAAAAAATATATTTTTCAAAATACTATAATACAACAAGTACATAAAAATGAAGAAAAAAATAATTACTAAAACAAAAGTTAATGGTTGTCAAGCAAAACTAAAGCCTACTGAATATTGAACAGAAATGTTGAGCAGTTATTGCAGTGCCAGGCTATATTTATTATAAAACTATCTTATAAATTATTCTTAAGTTACCATATGTTTTTTGGTTTTTTTTGTAAACTCATATTAACTGAGATCAAGTTTTTAAAGGG
>NW_015505369.1:418144-420056 GCF_001515645.1 Sinocyclocheilus grahami
ATCGTATCGGCCAAAATTTTCATATCGGTGCATCCCTAATATTTATAGCATATTTTTCGTTTATACACTCACATACCCAATATATCAAAATATGTTACATGTCAACTACTCTTTATAAACCGTTTAATAAACATGCAATATTAAAATGAACGATAAAAACGGTCATTGACATTAAAATAAATGGACATGGTTTAACTGACATATATGGCATTTGAATATGTATAATTATTTATTGAGTAATGTTGTTGAATGGTTTTGTATCTGACGTAACAGATTGATTTGTCACTTCATAACTGTGATTTCCGTTACACTGTGCCAAAACCAAACTATGCAGATGATCACAAACTATGAGACATCAAAAACAAATGTGACACAATAATCACAAACTATAAGACAATAATCACACATTCAGAGGCAATAAAAGAACTAGGAGACAATAAAACAACTACAATGTAGCAATCACCCCTTACAAAAATTAACCATGGTTTTATTGTATTAAAAGTGTAGTAACCATGTTTTTTGGCGTATTGATTACCATTTGTATAACCACAGTTTTAATACAAATACCATGGTTAAACTATGATTAGTGTAGCGAAACCATGGTTAATTTGTAGTTACCATGGTTTAACTATAATAACCATGGTTTTTTGGTTTAATTTGTAGTAAAACCATGGTTAATTTGCGTAAAGGACAAACTACGTAAGAGACAATAAACTATAAACCAGGGCTGTCCAAACTCAGTCCTGGAGGGCTGGTGTCCTGCAGAGTTTAGCTTTTGGACACCCCTGCTATAAACCAACACGTTTTAAAGAAATAGTTCACCCAAAAATTTAAATTCTATCATCATTCACTCACCCTTCTTGTTATTCCAAACCTGTATGAGTTTCTTTGGTAACACTTTACTTGAAGGGGTGTGCATAAGACTGACATGGCACCTTCATAATCATGACATGACACATGTCATGAATATGAAGGAGGTTTTATGCATGTTTATGACAACTGTCATTAAGTGTCATTCGCTCAGTTATGTAATTTTTAATGCAAATATGACATTATTTGACCTAACCCTACCCCTACCCTTACCCCTAACCATATCATAAACATGCATAAAAATAACCATTCATGAAACATGTCATGATTATGTAGGTGTCATGTCATGTCATGATTATGTAGGCATCATGTCATGATTATGTAGGCATCATGTCATGATTATGTAGGCATCATGTCATGATTATGTAGGCATCATGTCATGATTATGTAGGCATCATGTCATGATTATGTAGGCATCATGTCATGATTATGTAGGCATCATGTCATGATTATGTAGGCATCATGTCATGATTATGTAGGCATCATGTCATGATTATGTAGGCATCATGTCATGATTATGAAGGTGTCATGTCAGTCTTATGCACACCCCTTCAAGTAAAGTGTAACCGTTTCTTTCTTATGCTGAATACAAAAGAAGATATTTTGAAGTTGTTGGTCCCCACTGACTTCCTTAGTAGGTAAAGAAATATTATAGAAGTCAATGGGGATCATCAACTGTTTGATTACCAGCATTCTTCAAAATATCTTCTTTTGTGTTCAACATAAGAAAGAAACTCATACAGGTTTGGAACGACATGAGGGTGAGTAAATGATGACAGAATGTTCATTTTTGGGTGAACTATCCCTTTAACGCTCGCAGCTCCAACTAGTATTGGAGAAAATGGCTAGTTGAGTTTAAATCTGATCGAAACGAAAACATCCACGAGTAAATAAAGTATAACCAAAAGTGTAAACAAATGACAGCAATGTCGAGATGCATGAAGTCTCATAACTGCAGAGGAATGCGTTTAACTCTTTCCCTAAAGTCAGTTTAGACGAACCGCTAGCAAACTCATTCAAAGTTTAAATCTCTCCAACACTC
>NW_015505369.1:421000-424008 GCF_001515645.1 Sinocyclocheilus grahami
ATATATATATATATATATATATATTTATTTTTGCAAATATAGGTTTATATTTGAAAGTCAATTTCTTTAGTAAAAAAAATAATAAATCCTAAACATTACTGTGGAGGTAGAAAGAAACATTGAACAAGTGAATTTGTCCTACATTGTATGGAGTAAGTTGTCACATGGGACCTGGTATTGTTTTCATTTTTGCACCAAATATAGCTTTAGAAAAAATAAATTAAAAAATAAAAATAAATACATAAATAATTTAAAAGGATGATTTAAATATAAACTAAAGCATATTTGTGTAATTGGACTTTTGACTCAAAACCTTATAGTTATAGCCCTATGTGAATACTAGTCTCAGTTTCCTTTTTGTGTTAGGAAACGAATGGCGTTCATAAATATATTAAGTAATTTTATCTGATATATTGTAGAAATGCATCTTTTAATGTATTTTCAGACAGTTGTCTCAGTTTTAATCAAAAAACTTTCATTGGCAAATGGACAAAAAAATACATTTATTTTATTGATTTATTTGGTGAACATATAGTACACATAAGAGTGAGTCAACTACAGTGTAGTGGATATCACATTATTTAAAGTGAAAACAACAATTAGAATGTCCATTTTTATAAATGTCTATGCATGTAACAGAATACTGGGTAATCATCATAAACATTTTGCATGCAGAACCTCTTGCTTCTTCATGCACGATGACAGCATCAGTGTCATCTCTGTAGCTGGAAAGTGATGACCTGTCAATCAAAGGCCGGTTGAAGTTCACGCTGAGTGGATTCTGGTCACTGAGGCAGACTGTGACTTGTTGTCAGTAGCGGTGACTTCACAACAACAAAATCACTAGTCTTCCATGGTGCCCAAAATATGTGACTGTGAAGAATTTACGCACAGTATTTACAATGCATTTGTTGATAACTCTCAGTTAAACACTGCATTGAGATTGTCCAGAACTAGGCTGATTTATGCCACCTCAAATGCTGACCTGTCACTGTAACAAAAACATGCATTGTACTATAATAATAAAATAAAGCTTCTAATCATATTTTAAGTTGTTACTTGTCAGGATGAACACGATGACTAATAAATATTCATTCATTTTAAACCTTAAAAATAAATAGAGTCAGAGAGAATGTATGAATAAATAAAACTGGAAGAGTTGATCAGTCACATGGATTTGAAACATTTCAGATCTAAAGAAAAAAGACCAGAAAGCCAATAAAACCCTTGTTTAATATAAAGTGACTTGAAGACACATTCTGAAAAAAAAATGTCTGGAGTTAATAATGTCAAGTCATTGAATCCCCCTGCCCTTTCCAGACGCAGTCTCTGCTGTCCATATCCGTCTTTATATCCACAGGTTATCAACTGACTCCTCATTACTCAAGCCTCTTACACTGATCCTTTATTACATTTCAATGTTGGCTCTCAGTTTAAATGTGGATGCACAGGGGCCACCCTCATAAAACATTTACTGGCTCTCTCTAAACAATTATGCTGCATAAATGTGTCTCTCCTGGGGTTTAAAATATAGTCTATTGGACAGAACCCTATCCATTTGTACATACATCACATTGCAAAATCTCACTGTGATGATACAGACTGTCATAATAGTCGAGATTCTAACCAAAGACAGATCCTTTCTAACCATTCTGCACATCCGCATGCATTCAGGCATTTACCAAAGGTCTCGTCTCATGAAAAAGGTCTCTTTTACTGTGGGCTATCCAATCAACCTCTTGGCTGAATCTTAAGAAATCATGTCCTCTAGTTGCAAAGAGGGTCTTACATTTTGTACAATTTCCACTGAAGCATGGGTAAAAGTGGGTGTAGTGGTTAGTGTGTCCTTGTGTGGTTTGATTGGACACAAATGGTCATAATAATCACTTGTGCAACTTGCTTGACTTGCCACTCATGAACCATTTTCACAGGCACTCTGAAATGAGGGGGCAAACAAAGCGAACAACAGAAATATTGTTCTGAGAAATTGTGCCCACCGTTGAAATAAACAACCGGACTTCCATTTCCAAAACAATAACTTAATTAGTCAGTTTTGTGGGGAGAATACAACTCTCTAGAGCCACTTATGTTTCGGTGAGTGACAGATGTAAAAATAGGGAGGAAATTCACGGATCATATTTTTCAGAGAGTTTTCAATGCTGTACAGTGTTAATTCATTTTTTAATGGTTGCCGTTTGCTTTCTATTGTATTCTTGTGATGTAAAATTTGCTAAATTAATATGTTGAAATGTATTATACACTGTAAAAAAAAAGATTTTTCGAAGCTGTAAATAAAACAAAGATTACTAGAATACGTTGTACAAAAAATTACTATTACTACTTCAAAATGTCATGTTTAATTCAATGTGTTGCTTTGCAATTATTTGTGAAATATACAAGTAATTTCTGAGTGAAATTGTTTCAAAGTAAAAAAAAAAATCAGTGTATTAAATATTTGTGTTATATACTTTTGCTTACTTTTTTGTTTATCATTAGACATGCATGTCTGATTTAATTTTTTAATTACATTTTTAAGTGTACCGTTTTTATTAGCTGTGAACTGAATTCTGCACATCACTGAACATTTTTTTTGCTTCATGTGGTAACATGTAATTTAATTGCTTTTATTCAACAACAACAACAAAAAAGTTATTTAACATTACTGACTCATCCAAAATAGGTTACACAAACAAAACTAAATTTAAGGGTACGATCAGTGGCTTAGATAAATAACAACAATTCTGTGTGTGGAAAAAACTAAATTAACATTAATTTGAAGTTGCATATATTCCAATAGCATTTACTTAAAAATCATGTAAGGTGAAGCAGAATTCTCTGTCTGCTGTAATTTAATTATGATGCTTCATCAAGCAAGCTTGTTACTCAGAGTGCGACAGGAAGGTCTAATATTCTTTTTTTAAAATTCATAATAATTTTAAAATTCACGCTGAGCGTGAGCACTGAACTAAATGCTTGGCAAAAAATTAGACATTTTTGAGTCTCCCTCT
>NW_015505369.1:424018-425755 GCF_001515645.1 Sinocyclocheilus grahami
ACCTCATATAGTCAATTAGTGTGCATGCATAATAAGAACATACATAATAAAAGCATGTCCCTATTCTCAAACATATTGTATGTCATAATGCCAGTAAATAAATTGAATGTGCTGATCAAAGATGCAATATTCTGTACTGACTGACAGATTAATTAACTATACTTTGAGAATGACTGGTAACACTTTACAATAAGGTTTCATTTGTTAACATTAGTTAACATGAACAATATTTATATAGCATTTATTAAGCATAGTTAATGTTAAGTTCAGCATTTACCAATACATTATATAAATCAAAAGTTGTATATCTTAACATAGGTAGTAATGCAATCTGAACTAACATTAACAAAAGCTAATAAATGCTGTAGAAAATATACTGTTCATTGTTAATGCTAGTTAATGTATTAACTAATGTTAACAAATGAGACCTTGTTGTAAGTATTACAATTTTTTTTTTAAAAACAGTATATTGATTTAAAAAAAAAAGAAAGTACATTCAGACAAGCAAAGTAGATATCACGTTTCAAATCACAGATATAACACTGTGATTTTGCTAAATCATATATCGTTAGCTGGACAACATGTGAATGTTCATAAAGGGGAAATGCTGAGTATATTAACATCTAAACATTAATATTTGTCATACAATGCTTAGTCTAACAGTACTTAAAACTACATCTTTGATTTTGCTTTAAAAATAAATAAATAAAAAATAATCAGAAATGCATGCAATCATTCCAAATATATAATATATTGATAACAATTTACAATAAGGTTTCATTTGTTAACATTAATGAACTACATCAGTTAACATGAACTAACAATGAAGTACTTCTAAAGCATTTATTAATCAGTTAATGTTCATTTCAACATTTATTAATACATAATCAAATGTATCTGTTAATATTATTTAATGGACCTGAGCTAACATGAACTAACAATGAACAAGTGTATTTTTATTAAATAACATAAAAAATAAAAAATAGTTATGTATAGCTCAATGTTAATGCATTAACTAAGATGACTTTATTGTAAAGTGTTACCCATATATATAAAAAATATGTTTTATTTACGACTTTGAAAAAAAAAAATGTCTCATTTCATTTGACTGCAACAACAGCAATATATAAGTTTTGGCTTCATATCTCATAATTTCCTCTTTTTTCAGGCGAGTTCCGTTCTCTGCCGTATTGCACGATGAGTCATATCGTATACCTTCATCTGATGAGGAGAGGTGAGAACGGTTGTCCCTCATCTGGGTGTCACCTTTGCTACGAGACTCGAATGGAGCAGGTTCTCCTATGACACGTCTCCTCATTAAGGCCTCTTGCTGTGTAACACGCCAGATCTGACCCTGAAATAAACCCTGTGACACCAGCATGATCACATTATATGACAATTTTGCGAGTTAACCTTATTTAGCATTCTAACCCTATTTATCTATTGCATAGTTTTTCATTTGCCTTCAAGACTGAGATGAAACCCAGGAAGGCGCAAATCAGACGTGGCCGTAAATTGACCGGCCATCTTTGTCATTAGATTACAAACGTCTGGACACAAATGGTGTCGTTTTTTAAAAAAGAAAATATTTTCTGTATCTTGACGCAAAAATGTTGCTTTTGAAATCCAATGAGAGGTAGTAGCACAAGACACCAAGGACTTATAGCGTTCATTACATGCTCTTGTAAGCATGCTATTTTTTTACTACCGGCACCTGCGTCCATGAAATGCTAGATC
>NW_015505369.1:426487-463286 GCF_001515645.1 Sinocyclocheilus grahami
TTAAAAAAAAAAAAAAAAAAAGAAGAAAAAAAAAAAGAATCTTAAGCAAATGACCAAAATAAAAACACCAGCACAAGCAATGCATAATAACAATAAAGTATTTCAAAATTTAATCCACGAGGAACAACAAGCGGTATTCGAATGCACAAGCAATGCATAATAATAATAAAGTATTTCAAAATTCAATCCACGAGGAACAACAAGCAGTATTTGAATACACAGGGACAGCATCACTCAATCTGTGCAATGGGAGTGACAGGCGTTGAGTCAAACAGGATGATAAACATTGAAATATTAAACACTTATTAGCAATCAACAGGTCTAAAATAGTTATGTTAAAAACTTCCTGAAATGAAAGAGGAAAACAAAGAACAAGCGGAAGAAGAAATAATACTGAGCTATAGCTAAAATATTCCACATTGTTTCTCCTGACAACATAAAAACCAAAAAACAAATCAAGCCTGAAGCAAATGTTAAATGTTATTAACGATTGAAGCGACCTGTTGCTTCGTCCAGAGCTGTCTATGGCACTCACTCCCACGCCAACACACACAAATGACATTTTATCAACATGGTTATTAAACTGAGAACATGTGAAAGCTACACACTGTGAAAACGACGTCTTGCTCCATCGACTCCGCTTCCCAGCAGTGGCTCGTCAAACGAGATCAGATGTTCTCCGGCATGAACAGTGTTTCTGCGGCGTTGTCTTCGCTCTCTCGAATGTCTCCGCGTGTCTCGGCGTCGTTCAGCACCATGTGTTGTGAACAGCTCCGGTTCTCATCCTGCAGGAGCTTCTTAAAGGCGAGGTCCATTCCACGTGGCCCGTCGATTTCACCAGCGACGATGACGTCACCGCGATCGGAACGAGGGGAAAATCGAACGCCCATTACGTCACCGAAATTAGGAACACATATTTCGGTGAAACATATATTGGAACGTTTCAAATTGAATATTGACTACTCCTGTGAATTTTGTAGTACTGAAAAAGAAACTATTTTTCATTGCATCTATACAAAGATATTTTGGGTTGATGTTGAGAATTTCATTACAAGAAAACTTAATACAGCTGTTAAACTGGGTGGGTCTGATATATTGATATATGTTGATGATTATGGGATAGAAAAGGATAAAGCGTATATTATTCAATTGCTGGTTGTAATGGGGAAGTTTCATATGCACAAAAATGAAGTGGTCGGGTGGTAAACCAAATTGTTTTAAATTTATCAACAAATTTAAACAATACTGTAATATGGTATATAAATGTAAAACAAACAAAAAAAAGCTCTCAGGACTTCTAACATTGTCTGCAAATTTGAAATAGACAAGTAAACTGTACCGTCTTCATTATTTTAGTTGTTTTATTTATTTATTTATTTTATGTTTTCTTTCTTCCTCTGGCTAATTTTTTATTTTACTTGTAATCTTGTGTACTGATGGCATTTATATGCAAAGTTGTATTTCTCTTATTGTTATATATGTTCATATGCAATAAAAAAAAGTATATATTTGTATTATATGACTGCATTTTATATACACACAAAAAACAAAACAAAAATGTATACAATTATGCAGTGAAGGAAAAGCTAAAATACAAGTTTTATTATTATTATTATTATATTTTTTGGTAGTTATTTTCGTTTTCTTGAATTGTTTTGAAAACATGTTTTCTTTTTGCATTTTAATGTATTTTGTTTACCCTTTTAAAGACAATAAAGTTTAATAATAAATAATCATTTTTTTTAACCAAATATTTTTGGTTACTATAAAATACCTATGCTTCCATTTAAGTTTTCATTTTTTTGATGACTTCACTATTATTCTAAAATGCAGAACATTTGTGTGTATAATAAATAGGCTACTAAAAGTGCATTATAGTTTTTATGCAAATTATAATTTATATAATATATAAATAATAACATACTTCATAATAAGAGTACTTGGTGGGCAAGTGAATTGAGTTTTCTTTGAAATTATTTTTTCATTACATATTTAACTTTCATTCACAACATTAACAAACATAATTAACGTAAATATCAGTATTTCTATGTGCACCACATTAATGTAGGCTATAGAAAAATTGTATTTAGTGTTACACAATTATAATATTTTCTTATTATAATATAATAATATATAATAAAAATAACATTTGAAAATTATTAGAATATACAACACATTATTGGAGTGCTATGAAGAATGTGTATCTAAAATGAAGGGAAAAAAACGGGTATTATTTCTGTGCCACAAAGTGGACATTTAACACAGTCCAACTGTGTGCAGAAAACACTTTGCAAAAAATGACTTCCCTGAGTACTAATTGAGAAATCATGTTTTATTATTGCTTGTTAATTTTAATGCAATTAATTCTGTGAAGCATTTCAAGAGGTGTTCTGTAAGTTTGCTCGAGTATTCTTGCTCTAGAAATAAGCAGGGCTGATTTAATCTACCAATAATCCACTAATTACATTTATGCCCCCAAAGGTTTTTCAGTTACATCCCATTAACTTAATCTAAGCACAGAGAAGTTCTAGCAACCCTCCTTGTAAGGAAAAAAAAGCCCCTTCAAATAAGCATAAATGGAATGATGCAGTATTTTTAAGAACAAGTTATAATAAGCAGCTGAAGTAGAATGAACACACGGCCAAGGTTGAAGGCTGTTGTGCTGGCTAAGATGTTTATTCACCCTGAATGAGTGCAACACTGACATGCAGGTCACAGTAAACATAAAAAAAAGAAAAAAAAATTGAAATCTTCTTTTGAAACACTTGCTGGAAACATAAGGGAAAATTAAAGTAATATAAGCAGGCTTGCTCAAAGGCTCATATGCTCATATATCCACAACCCTGTGGCCACATACATACAGTCCTGTTCACAAAATTCAGCGCAGAGCACAAGGGCAGTAACCCGCTTGCATCGGGGTTCCCCTCCCCTTTCTGTTTCCCCTTTTGTTTGGTTCCTAGAAGTAACCATAGCAACCAGCATCATAAAGCAACCAGTACTTTGAGAAATGTTTGCAAATGACTGACAGGATAGTTTACATATATAACCAAACATTTGTTTCATGGCACACGTATAGGGAAAATAAATTGGAAGAAACAAAACCAAAAAATGATATTGACAGTTGTTAAAGTGATAAGGCACCAGAGCCCTCAGTGTCTGTGCTGCATAATAAAGCATTAAAAATAGGCTTTGCATAAGATTGTGTGCAATAATTGTATGTAAAAACACACATTTTTGAAGAGGGAACTACAAGTGCTGTCACTGCGAGTCTGCTTGGAGTAGATCAAGCGATGCAACAATTCATGCAGTCTTGTCATGTTCCTAAGCAACAGAGACCTGTCATTTTGATGGCTAATCATCCAAGCAATCCCTAGTTGGACCTTTTAGACAAACCAAATGCTGCATGTGGAGAGTTTGTTTTGCTGCTGCCAATTTACTGAACTGATGTGTGCAGGATTCTGACAGTCATTTACTCAGGTTTTTTGCATGGGTACAGGGACTTGGAACTTGGCACTCTTTAACAAGACTGAAGGTACTTGAAACTGAGGATCATGAAGAAAACTATGGGAAATTAGGTTCTGAATTCATTTACATTTCTAACAGAGTATGGTGATAATGATTTTGGGTCTGGTCACCTGACCACCTGTCACTCTGATCCATCCATCTTTATTTCTAATGGAGTATAGTGAGAATGATTTTGGGACATTTGAAAAATGTGTAAATGATTAGGAGATTTTTTTGTGGATATTTCTGAAAGTCATATTCAATTAGGGTCTGAATACATCTAAATTTCTATCAAACTGATAGTGATTTTGGGACATTTGAAATTCTTGTAAAATAAAGTCCTATAAACATATTGAACCCATTAGGAAATTGTTTGCGGATATCTCTGAAAATCACACTCACAGACACTCATCCATCCGCCTTTGAAAATACTAATATATGATTCCACTTTAATCCAAAGATGTTTTTCTGTGTACAACTTAAAAAAAAGGGAGGGAGCTAAAGGCAGTAGCTAAAAAATACTCATTAATATAATGCTTCAACGATTAGCACTTGTCTTAGGGTTCTATATACGCTTCATAATATCGTCTACAAAATATCTTAGCCGCGGTTGTGTCTCATAATGCTTTGTGCTGCCGTATACATTCACTACTGTAAACCCCAGCGACTCTCCAATCTTCCCCTGCTCTTCGGCTTTAGAACAAAGGTGCTATTCAGTGCAGCAGGACAGGTAAGAGCACCCAAATGGAGCTCAAGTGGGCACTAGGCTTCTTGACTAAATAGCCAATGAGCATTCTAATCTTCCATTCTCTGCCTCCTATTCCATTTTGATAATGTACCATCCCCAGCAGCTGCTAAAAGCCTGAGCGAGGAGAGGGAGGGGTATTACACAAAAATTTTGGATGAAAACAAAACACGAAAAAGGTCGTCTTCAAGACGCTTCTGCGTAGCCGGTGCAGGCATATTACACTTCAACATTTTCTAAAGGGCAGCACATTAAGACCAGATCCTGTGGTCCAAAAATGCCACAAAATCAGGAAAATATTCAGCGATGCACATGCTTCTTCCGACATCTTCTCCCCTAGGTCCACAGCCTGCCATTACAGAAAATTACAACTTATATGTCTACATTCTTGGAAGTGGATAATTGGACGGAGGCCCATTATCAAGCACTCAAGCCATGCATGGAGCTGTATTTTCTGCTTTTAATACTCTTACTCTTTCCTACTTAAATTTTTGGCTTTAAGAAATATGAATACAGTAAAACCAGAAGAAAGAAAAAAATATGTTAGTCAAAATGATGTCTTCATCAGCAAGAGTTCATGAGTCATGGGACTCTTTTCATCTTTTTTGATGAAACTTACTGCATTAGTCCGCTTAGCAGAAATCTGGGGGGGAAAAGAAAAAAAAAGTGAAGTCAAGTCATTCTTCTGATTTCATGACAAATGTGGGTGAAATCTTGTGTTTTAAAATTAAATCAGCATAAAGGCAGTACAACAAATAATAGCATAGAGTATAAATACTTTACAATTTCAAGTATATACTGTAGTTTAGTTTTTTTTCCTTCACATTATAGTAACAAGAATAAGATTTTATTTGCATTTGAATCATGAGAATCAACCTAATTTTCATGAAAAGAATGCAAAAATGTTGCAAAAAATGTTTATGGCCATAAAGGAGGGGAAGTAATGGCCTAATGGTTAGAGAGACAGAGTTCCGGCAGGGATTGCAGGGGGGGGGAGTGAATGTACAGCGCTCTCTTCCACCTTCAATACCACAACTGAGGTGCCCTTGAGCAAGGCACCGAACCCCCAACTGCTCCCCGGGTGCCGCAGCAAAAAAATGGCTGCCCACTGCTTAGGGGGTGTGTTCACTACTGTGTGTGTGTGTGTGTGTGTCCACATTGGATGGGATAAATGCAGAGCACTAATGTCACATCACTTCATATATCAAGAGTGATAATGATTTTGGGATATTCAGAAGAGAAGAGAAGAGATCCTTTAATACATTTTTTTCATACTTTTGATTTTGAGAGGAAATATGCCCCAGATATTTTCCTCACAGGTTTTAGTAAGATTAACCCATGTACAATAGAATCACGGTGCCAAAATGTAAAAAAGAACCCACAATAGCCACTATAGACTAAAAGACAAAACAACAAAAGCAAGAATACTACATACAAAATTGCACAATGCACATGTCAACTGAAAGGCTGTAGGTCCATTATTGTGCATAAAGTATATAGTGCTTTTAAAATAGTGCTGCAAAAGTACGCTAGTTACAGAACTGAATTAGGGGTTTGGGAAATATACTGGTCCATAGGAGAAGGTCTACCTGAAAGGTTAATTGGGTGGGTTGTCACATGGAGTTGTTGAGTAGCCTGACAGCTTGTGGGAAGTCTGTTAGATGAGGAGACAGTGTTCACAACAGGGGTACAGAACGTGTAAGTTTTAAAAATATTCAGATAAATCGTTCAAGATACAATATGTATGTGCAGGGCCTAAAACTAACTTTTTGCCACACCTGCCAATGGCCGGTGACATGATCAAATTTACCGGCCAAAATTTTTTTTTACCGGCCATGAAACTCTTTTTGCAAAAACAGGCTGT
This sequence comes from Sinocyclocheilus grahami, assembly GCF_001515645.1. Taxonomy (NCBI): domain Eukaryota; kingdom Metazoa; phylum Chordata; class Actinopteri; order Cypriniformes; family Cyprinidae; genus Sinocyclocheilus; species Sinocyclocheilus grahami. The sequence goes on from NW_015505369.1 coordinate 432,601, forward strand.
TATTACTACTACAATGACTAAACATATTCAGTGGGGACATAATTACGGATTATAATGACTTATATTGTCTTTTTACACGTTGCGTTGCGTATCGTGCCGCGTAAACATAAAACCATTTGTCTGCATTTATGATCGGAGAAACGACAAACAACAAGCGCTACTCTACACTGCTCAAAACTCACATTTGAATCATTAGTGGCAAATTCTTTAAATATGAAAAAATACTTTCAGATTGTGAGTCAGAACAGCCGGCATTGTCACATTTCAGGTTATAAGTCAAATTTCATGTCAACTACCCATCTAGTTTGTTCTCTAACAAAGGATCTGTAAGACATTAACAGGCATGTACAGGTGCATCTCAAATAATTAGAATGTCGTGGAAAAGTTCATTTATTTCAGTAATTCATCTCAAATTGTGAAACTCGTGTATTAAATAAATTCAATGCACACAGACTGAAGTAGTTTAAGTCTTTGGTTCTTTTAATTGTGGTGATTTTGGCTCACATTTAACAAAAATCCACCAATTCACTATCTCAACAAATTAGAATATGGTGATATGCCAATCAGCTAATCAACTCAAAACACCTGCAAAGGTTTCCTGAGCCATCGAAATGGTCTCTCAGTTTGGTTCACTAGGCTACACAATCATGGGGAAGACAATCATTGACACCCTTCACAAGGAGGGTAAGCCACAAACTTTCATTGCCAAAGAAGCTGGCTGTTCACAGAGTGCTGTATCCAAGCACGTTGACAGAAAGTTGAGTGGAAGGAAAAAGTGTGGAAGAAAAAGATGCACAACCAACCGAGAGAACCGCAGCCTTATGAGGATTGTCAAGCAAAATCGATTCAAGAATTTGAGTGAACTTCACAAGGAATGGACTGAGGCTGGGGTCAAGGCATCAAGAGCCACCACACACAGACGTGTCAAGGAATTTGGCTTCAGTTGTCGTATTCCTCTTGTTAAGCCACTCCTGAACCACAGACAATGTCAGAGGCGTCTTACCTGGGCTAAGGAGAAGAACTGGACTGTTGCCCAGTGGTCCAAAGTCCTCTTTTCAGATGAGAGCAAGTTTTGTATTTCATTTGGAAACCAAGGTCCTAGAGTCTGGAGGAAGGGTGGAGAAGCTCATAGCCCAAGTTGCTTGAAGTCCACAGTTTCCACAGTCTGTGATGATTTGGGGTGCAATGTCATCTGGTCTATTGTGTTTTTTGAAAACCAATGTCACTGCACCCGTTTACCAAGAAATTTTGGAGCACTTCATGCTTCCTTCTGCTGGCCAGCTTTTTGAAGATGCTGATTTCATTTTCCAGCAGGATTTGGCACCTGCCCACACTGCCAAAAGCACCAAAAGTTGGTTAAATGGCCATGGTGTTGGTGTGCTTGACTGGCCAGCAAACTCACCAGACCTGAACCCCATAGAGAATCTATGGGGTATTGTCAAGAGGAAAATGAGAAACAAGAGACCAAAAAATGCAGATGAGCTGAAGGCCACTGTCAAAGAAACCTGGGCTTCCATACCACCTCAGCAGTGCCACAAACTGATCACCTCCATGCCACGCCGAATTGAGGCAGTAATTAAAGCAAAAGGAGCCCCTACCAAGTATTGCGTACACGTACAGTAAATAAACATACTTTCCAGAAGGCCAACAATTCACTAAAAAAAATTTTTTTTATTGGTCTTATGAAGTATTCTAATTTGTTGAGATAGTGAATTGGTGGGTTTTTGTTAAATGTGAGCCAAAATCATCACAATTAAAAGAACCAAAGACTTAAACTACTTCCGTCTGTGTGCACTGAATTTATTTAATACACGAGTTTCACAATTTGAGTTGAATTACTGAAATAAATTAACTTTTCCACGACATTCTAATTTATTGAGATGCACATGTACTGTTGTTCAAGGACGTAGCTTACGGATTGTTCTGATGAAAGGTCTTTCTGAGTGGAAAAAAAACTTTCAGTAGACAAAACACCATAAAACAGTTTTAAAAATGAAAGGGATAGTCCACCTTCAGTTGCTGGTTCCCACTGACTTCCATAGTTTGGGAAAAAAAAAACACTATGCAAGTCAATGGGGACCACACTGTAAAAAATGACCGTGAATTTAACGGTAAAAGACTGTAAAAATGACACACAAGGTAATAATTGTGTGCAATTTCCTGAAAAAAACAACAACAATAACAACCACTGAACAGCCTATTGTATGTTTCTGTTTTTACACTTAAATTCATCACAAAATGCAGTTGGATCCTAAAGTCTGAGACCACAAGTGAAAATGCTTCTAATTTTTAATATAATTATATTTTTATTTTTTAAGATCAGCATAACCATATGTGAAAAGTTTAAATAAATTCATAAATCAATATTTAGTATTTGGTTTGTTCCCCTTGTACTTCAATGATAGCATCACTGAAGCTGAATGAACTCCACAAGTTGAAAACCTGATGATCCATGTTATCCTGAATGATCACTGTCTGTTTATTTCTAGGTTTAATTTAGATTTTGAATTACAGGGTTGCATTTTAAATTATGCAGCCATGCGTAGCAGAAAGCTGTACATGCACTAATAAGAATGAAAACAGACATGATGAGTGACACCTTCACACTTTAATAATTATCAAAAAGGTAAATACATATACATAGCTTTGCAGCTACATAAAGGAATAAAGCATTACTCCCCAACAGAGTTGAGCTGAATAATTGAGCATTCAACCTCTATATTCAGACTGGAAGTTCGATGATAATGCAGAGAGAAAGACAAACAGGACTTCATGGGGTTCATGGGGTTTCTTCCTCCTCACATCCTTCGTGCTTTGCGAGGGCGACAGCCATTGTGTGGCACTGGGGTGTTGTCGGTGATGGAAACAACCTCCAGTCCTCCCATGGTTAACCCTTTAATGGCAGACTACACACGGGGGAGCAAAATCAATATAATCCAAGTCAGCTACCAGAGACAGTTCACAACAATACACTCTCTCTAGAAGAGACGTGTGGGGAACAGGTGTGACTCCAATGACAAAATGATCCAATGAAGCCTAATACTCTCGAACTATGCACTTGTGAAATGTGCTGATTTGGACAAAACATTTTTAATAAAATGCAATATTTCTAATAGGGATGAACATTATATCGGCACCATATTTGTTACTGGATATTACAAATGTTACATGATATTGATATTACAAATGTTATTTATCTTTGCTGTCATCTTATGGTCACTTAAAGTTTAATTTAAAAGAATAGTTCACTCAAAAATTCACTTGCTCAACAGTGGATCCTCTGTAGTGAATGGGTGCCGTCAGAATGAGAATCCAAACAGCTGTTAACAACAACACAATAATCCACACAACTCCAGTCCATCTATTAAAGGGTTAGTTCACCCAAAAATGAAAATTAGCCCATAAATTACTCACCCTCAAGTCATCCTAGGTTAATAAAACTCCAGTCGGAGTTATATTAAAAATTGTCTTTGATCTTTCAAGCCGTTTAATGCCACTCAGTGGATGTTGCATGCATCAGTCCAAAAGAAGTTAAATAAAAAGTGCCCATCCATTACAAAAAGTGTCTCACACGTCTCCGGGGGGTGAACAAAGGCCTCCTGTACTGAATCGATGCGTTTTTGTAAGAAAAATATCCATATTCAAAACTTAATCACTTTAATGTAGCTTGCGCCAACAGTTGTACACAGAAGCAGCTCCGGGCTGATGACGTATGAGGTCGGCGCTGCGCATGCGCCGGTGAGTCTCGTGAAAACCAACGTTTGTTAACAGGAGCAAAGGAAGCAAAGTTTCCTTACTTTAGCAAAGGAAAACCAGTCTCCTCTTGGCTTACATTGAAATTTTCCGACATTCTTCTTTACAAATCCTCGTTTTGTACTTCTAACAAGTGACCAGTGTTTTGTTTTGATCTCTCCGCTGCGCTCCCGCGTGCATCACTTCTGAGCGGCGCATGCGCAGCACTGACCTCATACGTCATCCGCCCGGAGCTGCTTCCGTGTACAACTGTTAGCGCAAGCTACATTAAAGTGATTATTATTACGTTTTGAATATGGATATTTTTCTTACAAAAACGCATCAATTCGCTACAGGAGGCCTTTGTTCACCCCCTGGAGCCGTGTGAGAGACTTTTTTTTATGGATGCTGCGCTTTTTATTTAACTTCTTTTGGACTGATGTATGCAACACCCGCTGAGTAGCATTAAACAGCTTGACAGATCAAAGACAATTTTTAATATACCTCTGACTGGATTCGTCTGAAAGAAGAAAGTCATATACACCTAGGATGACTTGAGGGCGAGTAATTTATGGGCTAATTTTCATTTTTGGGTGAACTAACCCTTTAACGTCTTGTGAAGTGAAAAACTGTGTTTGTAATATACATTTCAAACCATTGTTTCCGGCTACAATATGAGTCCTCTATCCATAATGCTTTCTCCAGTAAAAAGTTGTCTTGTCTGAGCCTGGAGAGAAATATGCATGTGAAATATGTGAGAAGACAACAGGGGATGGACATTTTCACTGGAGAAAGCAACATTATGGATTATAGACAGGTATTTTGTCCAGAAGCGACAGCTTAAAGTTAAAATGTCTTAATGAGTTTGTGGATTTGTTTCTTACAAACACGCAGCTTTTCGCTTCACAAGACGTTAATTGATTGTCTGGAGTTATGTGGATTACTTGTGGATTATTGTGATGTTGTTATCTTTTTGGACTCTCATTCTGATGGCACCCATTCACTGCAGAGGATCCACTGGTGAGCAAGTGATGTGATGTAATGCTAAATTTCTCATTCTGATGAAGAAGCAAACCCATCCACATCTTAGATATCCTGAGGGTGAGTATATTTGAAAAAAATAATAAAATGTCGTGATGCCTAAATTCACTTGTAGCATTTAAAATAGTTGATTTTAATTTAATTAGATTAGATAGATAATTAGAATATCATCAGCAATTTACCGGCCACAACATTAAAATAATTACTGGCCAGAATTGTAACATCTGAGCATCCCTGATTCCTTTCAAACTTCTATCCAACAATCCAAATCTACATCTATTCTTCTACAAGAAGCACAAGTATTTACCCTGGCTTGTCTATTTAGTAATTTGATTCAAATACTTTACCCCAGCAGTTGGTGGCTTTGCATTGATTTATTTATGCCCAACCACCATCTGCTTAAATGCAACTTAGTCTGGAAGCTTCTGACTGTGAATAAACCAAGGGTAGTTAGAGTAATGCAAGTCTTAAAAGCCCCCTGTTGCCTGCAGCTCTGGAGGGGCTCATTAGATTCTCACCCAGCCTTTATGTCCTCCCACCCGGCTCAGAGTAAGAGCATGCAGACTGCCGCTGAGCTCACAGAACTCATCGGTCAGTTTCAGAGTATTGATTGAATAGTCAGCACGCATAACTGTTGTCGTACCATATGGGCACAAACAGAAAATAATAAATAATCACTGCTGAAATTCCGCTTAAAAGGATCATGAAAAGAAACCGGATGAAATGCAGGAGGTTTAAAATCATACAATCAACTAGATTTTTATATTTTCCTAAGAAAATGTAACTGCAAAAGTCGCTGCCACTATGTCTCTACGCAGGTCCAAATGTGTTCAGGGTGATGCCATACATTTTTAATAATTTTTATTTAATTCCGTACAAAATACTGGTTACTGGTCACCAGTGTTGGGGAAAGTTACTTTTAAAAGTAATGCATTACAATATTGCGTTACTTCCTAAAAAAGTAACTAATTACGTTACTTAGTTGTTTTTTATTGAAAGTAAAGCGTTACGTTACTTTCGCGTTACTTTTTAAATCTGGGCTGGGCTTGCTTGTTTGCTTTTAATATAAAAAGTTCTATTTTTGGCAAATATAAAAGCCCTTTCATACCAAAAGCCTCAGGCTGAAGGAAATGCAAATTCACGTCTGTACAGTAGAACACAGAAGAAGAAAGTTCAACACTCTTCAGCAATAAAAAAAGAAGAAGAAATATTAGTTTATCTTGTGTAATTTTTGCTTATTAGTATGGTTGAATTGGATCACTGAAGGTCAGCAGCAAATAAATGGGATTAAATACATAAAGGATATTTGTATTATTTAACATATTTAATTATTGCAGCTTTGAGTCATATTCTGAGTTGCTGTTAACTGTTTTTATTAATTTTGAGGAAAACTAAATCAGATTTTTTTTTTTTTGTGAGTGAGTGAGATGAATTAATGCATGTTCACATTTATTCTAGAACTAAAGTAACATCTTACTCCCGATTTCTCGCAGCAAGGGGACAGGAGAGCTTTCAATCAATAAATGGGGAAAAAAAGTAACTGGCGTTACTTATTTGAAAAAGTAACTCAGATATTCTCTTGTAAATTAAAAAGTAATGCGTTACTTTACTAGTTACTTGAAAAAAGTAATCTGATTCCGTAACTCGCGTTACTTGTAATGCGTTACCCCCAACACTGCTGGTCACCATATCATTGGAGCTTATTAGCTTGTTTTCTGATGCGTCTTGTGATTGGTGGATATCAAACCATGGTGAAACAATGGCGGACTGATGACAGCTCACTCAGTGCGGGTCTAAGGTATGACACCAGTCCAGTCTGTGCTGAAACGCTACTGTCAATCAAACTATCGTGGGAGGGGCCTGTCTGTGTGCCATCACACAGACAGGCATCTGAGATCGGCTCGATTTGAGAAAGGGGAAAACATTTAACCAGATTAAAAAAAAAAAAACACTGGGTGGATTTGTATCATTATAGGGTGGTTGTGTACACACACTGCCAACACACATTTCAGTTCAAACAACATGTAAAAATGCATGTAGCATCCTATGACCCCTTTAACTTGCTCTTTGTTTGCATTGAAGAGTTTTTGTTTTTTCATTTGCAATTGTTTAGTCCTGATGAAGGCCTGTGTGCAGAAACGAGTTGGCACAATAAAGGACTGTTTTTCTACAGCTCTTTTTTTTAATTTCTACACTCCACACGTGTTGCTGGTTTTATAAGTAGTTTTTTGCTTTTTCCACACACCTTGTTGGTTTTTTGAAGTTGCACCAGAATAACCTCATAAGGCTTCTGGGTGGATGGGCCATATAAGTCAAAAAAGTCCTCCCCTAAATTTAAATTATATTCTGTTCTCTAGATCCTCTAAAAGGTAACAGCACACCTCAAACAGAGCAGAAAAGGTGATAGTAATAAGACTACTTTTACTACAAATTTCAATTAAGTCTTTTGTTTGTTTTTACTCATTTGCGCATCTGTGGACCTCAAGCTACGAACAGAAGCTTTAAATTCCCATTTGCATGCCATGAAACAGTGTTTAGCATCCACTGCACTAGTCTTTTGCTTTTCTTGTTTATTCTTTTATTAGTGGTGTTTGTTAAGGCATACTCAGGCTTAAGGATCTGAACAAACAAACACCAACAAAATAAATAAATGAACAACAAATAAAACACTCTAGTCAAACACTATTTGTGTTTTGTTGAGAAGATGTGTGCCATAACGATTTTCAACTTGCACATGATTAACTGTGTAGAAAAAAATATTTCTTTTCAAAGATGGCTTGCACAATTATATATATATATATTAAAAAAAAAAGATAAGAAATTAGCACCAAGTCAGCATATTAGAATGATTTCTGAAGGATCATGTGACTGAAGACTGGAGGAATGATGCTGAAAATATAGCTTTGCATCACAGGAATAAATTACATTAAAACTATTAAAATAGAAAACAATTATTTTAAATGTTATATTGTAATAATATTTCACAATATTACTGTTTTTACTGTATTTTTGATCAAATAAATGCTGCCTTGGTGAGCAAGAAACTTCTTTCCAAAACCATAAAACATTTTATTGGTAGTTTATATTTAAGGAGAGACAAGTCTTATCTAGGGACTAGAATATCATAAAGACTTGGGGTATTTTGACCACAAAACCACATAGCAATGTGCTAAAAAACACTCAGAATACCTTAGTAGTCACAAAGCAACACTTTGGTAACCACACACAACACACTTTTTTAGTACAACAGCAGTAATTTTCTTTAGAAAATGTAGATGTTGTTACCATCTTTTTTGTATTAATTATTAGTAATACTTTAAAAAAAAAAATTTACACATTTTTTCTTTATTTTATTTAACAGCTCCCTGCTCCCTTTATGCTTTTTCTATGTTTTTTGCTCTTTTATTCTCTATTGTGCACATAGAAATAAGTGGTGAATAACAATATAGATAATCTTTAATTATTACTATTTTGCATTTACCTTTTTTACCTTTCACCACTGACATTTTTTGGTATTTACTGCAAAATTCACTGCCTAGTTTATTAGAAAACAGCAACATAATGTTTGTCTAATTTGAGAGTGGAGGTAAATGATGATGTCGACAGCTGTACAGATTCAAGACGCTCATTTGCATTCAAATGTGCACAGGTTCACTTTGGTTTTCACACAGTTACAGATAAGCAGTCATATGAAAATCTTATTGCAATCATATAAAATATAGGTAAATGGAAAATGTCACAATAAATAATAAGTAATATATTATAAGGGGATATAGGGGCATATTCTCACCTACAATGCAGTTTAATCCACAAGGAACTGCAGATTTTTTTTGCTGTAAATCTTTATAGGCATCAAGTAAGGCATTAGAAAGCTACTCACCAAGCGCCCCGGACCGAGTCCCTTCACCAGCACACGGACGTAGGTGACCCCCTTTGCCCTCGCCTTCTGCTCAAGACAAACATACATACATTTAGAACATTTAGCATAATAAAAACGAATGAATCACTGAGGAAACACAAAATTGCAGGAGCCTAGAATCTGAGGTCTGTCCAAAACTCCTAATTTAGATCATAACGCTTGTGTCCATACAGCAAATGAATGGTTATCAGTGGGAAGTCATATACTGATTATACAGCCTGCTGTGACTCAGGGTTGTCATTAGAACCTTCACGACACATGCTGATGAAATTACAAACAAATAGCATGGAAGTAACCAAAGAGATGTATAAACATGAAACTGAAGATTTGAAATGCTATTTTTAATTTTTCTATTTCTCTTGGCCAGTCAAATTATCAGTATAAACAACATTGAAACGGTCAGTTAGGTACTGCTGATAATCTCAGACCTGAGGATACATACACGCACATAAGACTTTCATATTTTACAAAAATAAATAAAACACCTTTCAAAAGTTCTCTATATTCCAATTATGTTTTGACCGGCCCTGTTTTGTAATATAACATTTTATACCTGTTCTGACAGAATTTTTCAGCATGATTTTAAATTGAAAGCAGAAAAAACAGTCAAACACAATCTAAAGAAAGGCACTTTAACAATTAAGCAGGGTGTGGTAAAATACTACAAAGAAATGTGCTGCCATCAAGTGGACAACATTCAAATGACAGACAAAATATTTTCGATGGAAATGTCTGATATAGCTCTACTAGACAGTTCAAACAAAACGATATAGTGTTTATGCCTTGACAACTATACTATATTTTTATTACAATGCATTGTACTCAGAATAAATCTATTTTGTATTAATTGATTTTCAATAACCAAACACAAAAATGGTCTTGAACACATTCTATCTCAGTATATGTTATCAATAACCTGGTAACAATCAATTTGATGGTCCATCTTACCACAGCAGCTGAAATCCCAGCAGTCTGTGCTGCAACAGGAGTGGATTTCTTCACATTCTTAAAGCCCTCTGATCCACACGAGGTTCGGACCATGTACTGGCCCAGACAATCTGTGACCTGGACATGTGTGCTACAGAAAGAAAGTAAGGACAATATGTTGTCAGCCTGCAGTTTTAATGGACTCCTGACTATGAAATCCCAGTATTTTTGGAGAGATGGAGAACAAATCACAGGTTGTGATCAGGGATGCATCGATGTTGAAATGACTATTTGTAATAATTATTATAGTGTGGGCCGAGTTAGGTAGACATGCAGTATTAGGTATAAATAATAATTATAATGCACATACTGCAACTATGGGCATCTGTAGCCCTGAGATAAACACAGAACATACTGTAAATTCATTTCACATGTACAAACTAAAAAGCATGATGTAGGACATGATATGCAACAAAAGCACCACAATAGATGGATTAATGACAAGCGTAAGTAAGAGCTGAAATAAGCTCATGCTATAGCTGCATGCACACAGCAAGCAAACTATATCTGGACTAATTCCATTTTAATTTGTCAATCGCAACTATTTAATTTTTGTGAAGCAACTTACTTGTTATACGTGGCTTTTATGTGTGCTATCGGTAACTCTTCAAACTTCTTGTTGTCCCATATCAGGGAGCTCTCCTCACCCGGAAATGGAGGGAAGAGGCTAAATAGGGAACAGAATATAAGCAACAACAATGACAAATATTTTACCATGAAATCTACTACAGAATTTCAAATTATTTATCTATCACTTTTTTTTTTTTTTTTTGCTGGACATGTTGTAGGCTAGTTATAGTTCTTGGTGTGAACGGACCTTAAAGGGATAGTTCACCCAAAAATGAAAAGTAGGGAAAAAAAATACTATGGAAGTCAATGGCAACCACCAACTGTTTGACTACCAGCAATCTTCAAAATATCTTCTTTTGTGTTCAACATAAGAAAGCAACTCATACAGGTTTGGAACGACATGAGGGTGAGTAAACGATGACAGAATTTTCATTTTTTTTGGGTGAACTATCCCTTTAATACTGTTATTTTCCGGTTTATTACAGTGAAGCTGCTTTGAAACAATCTGTATTGTATAACGTGCTATATAAATAAATGTGTCTTGACTTAAATCCTTTAAATAACACAATCCAATTGGAACACATAACAAATACTTCCCAATTGATTGAGATGTAAAAAAAAATGTTTTAACACATCACTTCGGCAAAGACCAGGGATGCTTTCTCATATAAAAAAATCACACATATTGCAGGCGAACCATTTAACTCTATATTCAATCAACCTTGTTGGCTCGGGTTTCTAATCACTGACCACAAAATCAATCCCAGCAGGGATACTCAGGTTCCATGTCAGAGCCTCCTCCACCGGATGCACAGGCAGGCTATCTGAGGACATCTGAGATGCTCGGCCATCTGGGTTAAACGTTGGTAGAAGTCACGCTTTGTCGCTGGTGAGACGTGTTTCGTGGTGGCTCTGATGCTCGGTGTGAAAGGAGACTGGGAAAGGGACAGCTGTTGCTGGAGAGCCACAGAAAAACAGTTCCTGCACAAAGCACCAAACAGGTGTTCTGACAAATAATGCTACCTATCAGATTATGCTACCAACAGTGTATGTATCCTACTGTAAGGGTAGGTTTAGGGTTGGGGTAGGTGTACATGTACATGTTAATAAAGCCTCACACCTTATTAATGTCATGCTGGAAGCAAAATCTGATAGGTAGCACTCTTCGCTATCGAATTATGCTACCATCTGTTTTAATGGGAGGTAGCAAAATCTGACAGGGTCGCACAAATCGTCAGACATCCAGCAAGCTTATACATGGACATGAACATGTCTGGGAATAATTTGCTATTGTCATTTATGTCTTTTTTTTCAGTCCTTGAGCAGTAGCGCGCACTAAAGCTAGTATAAAAACAGATGTGCGTTGCAGGCCTGACCTTGGTTGCTATGGGTACTAGGGACAGACTTGTATTCAACCGCCTGCCCGAGTTCCTGCTAATTGCCGTTGTCATAGCAACGAAGCACCTGATGTAATGGTAGGAAAGGGCAATAATCTTACAAGGGTCCATTTATTTATAGGGAGCTATTCCACCCTGTGCCTGTCAACTTGGAAATGAACTCCGATTAAGTGCTAACATATCGAACAATAATGTTTATTAAAAAGGGAAAAAAATGCATATGTTCGAGAGCACAGGGTAATAATTTTGTGCAATTTCCTGAAACAAACAGCCACTGTAACAGCCTGTCATATGTTTCGGTTTTTACAACTAAATTCATCAGAAAAATGTAGTTGGATCCTAAAGTCTGACACCGCAAGTGAAAATGCTTCTACTTTTTTTTTTAAATACAAAACCAGAATAACAATAAGTGAAAAGTTGAGTTAAAAATAATTTTATTTATTTTGTTCCCCTTGTACTTTTATAACAGCAACGATCAAGCTGCATGAACTCCACAAGTTCAAAACCTGATGATCCGTGTTATACAGCATGATCATTGTCACATTGTTTATTTCTAGGTTTAATTTAGATTTTGAATCCCAAGGTTGCATTTTAAATTACGCAGCCATGCGTAGCTGAAAGCTGTACATGCACTAATAAGAACGAAAACAGACATGATGAGTGACACCTTCACACTTTAATAATTATCAAAAAGGTAAATAACATACATAGCACTGCTGTTGTGAAAAAGGAAAAAAAGCATTACTCTCGAACAGCATTGACCTGAATAATTGAGCATTCAACCTCTATATTCAGACTGGATGGTCGATGATAATACAGAGAGAGAGAGACAAACAAGACTTCTGGGTTCATGGGGTTTCTTCCTCCTCACATCCTTCGTGCTTTGCGAGGGCGACAGCCATTGTGTGGCACTGGGGTGTTGTCGGTGATGGAAACAACCTCTAGTCCTCCCATGGTTAACCCTTTAATGGCAGACTACACACAGGGGAGCAAAATCAATGTAGGCCAAGTCAGCTACGAGATACAGTTCACAACAATACACTCTCTTTACAAGAGACGTGTGACTCCAATGACAAAATGATTCAATGAGTCCTAATACTCTTCAACATTATATACTTGTTAAAGATGCTGATTTGGACAAAAATAAAATGTGTGTAATATTTTTAGTAGGGGTGCACAATATATCTGCACTATATTCTGAGGATATAACAGGTTTTTAATTTTTTTTGATCTATGCTGTCATCTAATGCTCACTTAAAGTTTAATATATAGGAATAATTCAATCAAGAATTTAAATTTGTTGAAAATTTAGGCATCCAAGATTTTGTTTGTCCTTCGGAACAGATCACCAGTGGATCCTCTGCAGTGAATGGGTGCCGTCAGAATGAGTGTCCAAACAGTTGATAAAAACATCACAGTAATCCACACCACTCCAGTCCATCAATTAACATCTTGTGAAGTGAAAAGATGCATGTTTGTAAAAAACAAATCCATGATTTTTTTAGGCATTTTAAACGGTTGTTTCCGGCTACAATACATGCCCTCTATATATGTAATATTGCCTTCTCCTGTAAAAAAGTCAAGTCTGAACCAGGAGAGAAATATGCACAGATCAAGCACCATTTACAATCCAAAACAGTCTAAAACAGTTCTAAACAAATATGTCTGCAGATTTCTTTTGGTATTATTATGGACTATAGATGGGTATTTTGGCCAGAAGTAATGGTTTAAAGTTAAAACATCTTAGTGATGGATTTGTTTCTTACAAACACGCAACTTTTCACTTAAGACAATAATTGATGGACTGGAGTGGTGTGGATTATTATGATGTTTTTATCAGCTATTTGGACTCTCATTCTGACGGCACCCATTCACTGCAGATGATCCATCGGTGAGCAAGTGATGTAATGCTACATTTCTCTAAATCCGTTCTGATAAAAAAAATCTAACTCATCTATATCCTAGATGACCTGAGGTTAACCTGACTCACGTATATTTGAAAAAAAAAAAAATGTTATGATGCCTTAATTCACTGGTAGCATTTAAAATGATTGATTTTAATTTAATTATACAGATAATTAAATAGAAAAGTCTAGAATATTACCTGCCATTTACCAGCCACAACATGAACATAATTACTGGCCAGAACTGTAAAATCAGTGCATCCCTGATTCCTATCCAGCTTCTACCTAACTATCCAAATCTAAGCACAAGTATTTACCCTGGCTTTCCCATTTAGTAATTTGATTCAAATAAGTTAGCGCTGCAGTTGGTGGCTTTGCATTGATTTATTTATGCCCAACCACCATCTGCTTAAATGCAACTTAGTCTAGAAGCTTCTGTTCTGACTGTGAATAAACCGAGGGTAGGTAAAAGAGTAATGCAAGTCTTAAAAGCCCCCTGTTGCCTGCAGCTCTGGAGGGGCTCATTAGATTCTCACCCAGCCTTTATGTCCTCCCACCCGGCTCAGAGTAAGAGCATGCAGACTGCCGCTGAGCTCACAGAACTCATCGGTCAGTTTCAGAGTATTGATTGAATAGTCAGCACGCATAACTGTTGTCGTACCATATGGGCACAAACAGAAAATAATAAATAATCACTGCTGAAATTCCGCTTAAAAGGATCATGAAAAGAAACCGGATGAAATGCAGGAGGTTTAAAATCATACAATCAACTAGATTTTTATATTTTCCTAAGAAAATGTAACTGCAAAAGTCGCTGCCACTATGTCTCTACAAATGTGTTAATGTGTTCAGGGTGATGCCATACATTTTTAATAATTTTTATTTAATTCCGTACAAAATACTGGTTACTGTGTTGGGGAATTGGGGAAAGTTACTTTTAAAAGTAATGCATTACAATATTGCGTTACTTCCTAAAAAAGTAACTAATTACGTTACTTAGTTGTTTTTTATTGAAAGTAAAGCGTTACGTTACTTTCGCGTTACTTTTTAAATCTGGGCTGGGCTTGCTTGTTTGCTTTTAATATAAAAAGTTCTATTTTTGGCAAATATAAAAGCCCTTTCATACCAAAAGCCTCAGGCTGAAGGCGGGGCATAGAGGAGAAACAATAATGTACAGTATGTGGAAAATAATGTGTTTTTTTTACTTTAAACCGCATAAACACATTTCATTACACCAAATACACAAAATAATGTTCTTTTTAGCAACATCATATGACCCCTTTAATAAAATGGGATTAAATACATAAAGGATATTTGTATTATGTAACATATTTAATTATTGCAGCTTTGAGTCATATTCTGAGTTGCTTTTAACTGTTTTTATTAATTTTGAGGAAAACTAAATCTGATTTTTTTTTGTGAGTGAGTGAGATGAATTAATGCATGTTCACATTTATTCTAGAACTAAAGTAACATCTTACTCCCGATTTCTCGCAGCAAGGGGACAGGAGAGCTTTCAATCAATAAATGGGGAAAAAAAGTAACTGGCGTTACTTATTTGAAAAAGTAATTCAGATATTTTCTTGTAAATTAAAAAGTGATGCGTTACGCAAATAGCATGGAAGTAACCAAAGAGATGTATAAACATGAAACTGAAGATTTGAAATGCTATTTTTAATTTTTCTATTTCTCTTGGCCAGTCAAATTATCAGTATAAACAACATTGAAACGGTCAGTTAGGTACTGCTGATAATCTCAGACCTGAGGATACATACACGCACATAAGACTTTCATATTTTACAAAAATAAATAAAACACCTTTCAAAAGTTCTCTATATTCCAATTATGTTTTGACCGGCCCTGTTTTGTAATATAACATTTTATACCTGTTCTGACAGAATTTTTCAGCATGATTTTAAATTGAAAGCAGAAAAAAACAGTCAAACACAATCTAAAGAAAGGCACTTTAACAATTAAGCAGGGTGTGGTAAAATACTACAAAGAAATGTGCTGCCATCAAGTGGACAACATTCAAATGACAGACAAAATATTTTCGATGGAAATGTCTGATATAGCTCCACTAGACAGTTCAAACAAAACGATATAGTGTTTATGCCTTGACAACTATACTATATTTTTATTACAATGCATTGTACTCAGAATAAATCTATTTTGTATTAATTGATTTTCAATAACCAAACACAAAAATGGTCTTGAACACATTCTATCTCAGTATATGTTATCAATAACCTGGTAACAATCAATTTGATGGTCCATCTTACCACAGCAGCTGAAATCCCAGCAGTCTGTGCTGCAACAGGAGTGGATTTCTTCACATTCTTAAAGCCCTCTGATCCACACGAGGTTCGGACCATGTACTGGCCCAGACAATCTGTGACCTGGACATGTGTGCTACAGAAAGAAAGTAAGGACAATATGTTGTCAGCCTGCAGTTTTAATGGACTCCTGACTATGAAATCCCAGTATTTTTGGAGAGATGGAGAACAAATCACAGGTTGTGATCAGGGATGCATCGATGTTGAAATGACTATTTGTAATAATTATTATAGTGTGGGCCGAGTTAGGTAGACATGCAGTATTAGGTATAAATAATAATTATAATGCACATACTGCAACTATGGGCATCTGTAGCCCTGAGATAAACACAGAACATACTGTAAATTCATTTCACATGTACAAACTAAAAAGCATGATGTAGGACATGATATGCAACAAAAGCACCACAATAGATGGATTAATGACAAGCGTAAGTAAGAGCTGAAATAAGCTCATGCTATAGCTGCATGCACACAGCAAGCAAACTATATCTGGACTAATTCCATTTTAATTTGTCAATCGCAACTATTTAATTTTTGTGAAGCAACTTACTTGTTATACGTGGCTTTTATGTGTGCTATCGGTAACTCTTCAAACTTCTTGTTGTCCCATATCAGGGAGCTCTCCTCACCCGGAAATGGAGGGAAGAGGCTAAATAGGGAACAGAATATAAGCAACAACAATGACAAATATTTTACCATGAAATCTACTACAGAATTTCAAATTATTTATCTATCAATCTATATTTCTATCTATATAGAGATACTTCATTATCAATGATAACTATTATTATCAATGTTTTTTTAATTAATTGTTTCATTCAGCATGGATGCATTAAATTGATTAAAGGGGTCATATGATGCGATTTCAAGTTTTCCTTTCTCTTTGGAGTGTTACAAGCTGATTGTGCATAGATAAGATCCCTGAAGTTGCAAAGACTAAAGTCTCAAACCCAAAGAGATATTCTTTATCAAAGTTAAGACTCTGCCACACCCCCCTAAAACGGCTCGTTCTAACACGCCCCCACATATCTACCTCACTATGTGGAAATATTTGCATAATTTGCCACCCAAATGTATGTACAGTATTTGAAAAATAATGTGTTTTTTGAACGTTAAAGCATGCCAACATATTCTGTTACACCAAATACACAAAATAATGATCTTTTAAAAAGCATCATATGACCCCTTTAAAAGTGACAGGAAAGACATTTATAATGTTTCAAAAGATTTCCGTTTTAAATAAATGCTGTTATTTTGAACTTTCTATTCATGAATGAATCCTAAATGCATCACAATCTATTTATTATTTGTAATCTCTGGGGTTAATTTATTTCCTAAGAACGGACAAAAAGGTTTGGGAGCCCCTGGGTTGAAGCCCTATTTGAAAGCAGGTGTTTGTCAGTGTTTCTGTCATACTCTTTCAGTCTTTTGACGGGGGATGATGAGCTCTTGGTTTCCACTGGTTTGGCATCAGTATCTTGTAATCGGATGGCACTGCGTGACAGCGGACGCTGAAGCCCCACATTTCCACCACTGCAGGAGACAACAACCAATTAGATCCCTCAGTAACAAAATACGTCCTGAATGTGCAAAGCTGGGCTGCGTTCAGCCCCGACAAAAACGGTGCAAAACGTTTTTTAAACGGAAACGTTGATGCGTTGAACACCCTGTTCTGATGACGCAAGAGGTGCAACTATGGCAGCTGAGAAGGCCATTCTTTGTGTTCTTTTTGAAGAATTTTTCAAGCCTGATGAAAGTGGTATAAATATGTGTTTAATACTGCATAGAAAAGTTTATGAAAGTGTCACTCCATAATACAATAGCAAAATATATAAATATGTATAGTATTTTTATGTTACGTTAATCAGTATTTAGAACACCTTCCTAAGGAAAGGATATGGACCAGAAGACATTGCAATTACTAAATGATATTTAGACAGACTTAAAGAAGTTCCAGATCTATACTTGTGCCCTTATTATTTCAGTTATTTTGCCTTTAATGTAAATAAACATGTGCAAACAATATACTTGCTCTTGTGAGTTTATTTGGATGTTAATTACACTGTGCCAGCTGTCTCTTTAATACCATGTGGTTTATATACACATGTTGCTGCTGATTGGGCTGACATGTTTGACACACCCACCAAACAAGAGAAAACGCATCTCAAACCCCGTTGCACACCGTTTCCAGGAAACATGTCGTTCAAACCGGAAACCGTAGCAAAACGGTGCACACCGGTTTGAGCTTGAACCTGCCCCTGGTCTCTAGACAAATGGTCACGACTTTGAAGAAACTCAAATTAGAAGACATTTTGTCTTGTATCTATTATTGTCAAATGTGGAAAACAGTAGTAATAACCTTTCACTGATAGTGAATATGGTACTTAGGAGGTGCTTCAAAATACACCACAGTATAATCATGTTAGATGGGGGTGGAAAACAGTATCAGTATGGTACATTTCCGGGAAACCATGGTTTTACTACGATGCATTGTCAAAAAAGGCATATTCATTTAATATGCCCTAAAAATACTATTGTGCCATGTCCAAAAAACATGGTATTACCACAGTACCATGTCCAAAAATGGCATAATCATAGCACTGCATGTCTTAAAAGACACTACCATGCAACCACAACCAAAAACCTGATTAATGTTATGTCAGCATTTGCTATATGATTGTTGTGTTGACTTAAATATAGCGTCAACACAAAAAAATTGACAGCGAAGGAAATGCGTCTGTTATACTCAAATCAAACACTTTATCAGATGTGCTGCTATAACAAACACATGAGCGACTTACATTAACCGTCCAGATGAATTCAAGGGCTCAAAAAGCTGCTGGGACGAACCTCGAATGAAGCTGTACAGCCTAAGATACATAGTGTGAGTTTTAAATCATGCAGCTTATTCACAAACACAAACACACATGACTTCAGGTAGCTTGGCGGACATTGTAAAGTGTGCTAAACGGGACCGTCACAATCATGCTATATGGTTCAGAGGGGGGTTTTACTTATACTTTAGACGCCAGTGTAACGAATGTGACGTAAAGTACTTTTTGTTATGTTAATCATAGTAATAATAAAAAGTATAGCTATAATACGTCTTTGTTTTCATTAAATTACCTTGGTAAACACCGCCAAATCTTTTTTCTCCTAAACTGGTTCCCCCTATTTTTGAAATAGTCGCGTCTATTTCACAAACTCCGGGAACACGTGCGGTCAACATGGCGGCGCCCTTCAGTAGGCTTTGGCGACCATTGTGGAGCATAACAACTACAAGTACATTAAACAAAGGCGTGCGAAATGTTTCGGCCTCTAGGCAACAGTGGTCTGCGCAAAATGTCAAGACTGCGGGTGCTCCGTCTCCGTGGGCGCT
Source organism: Sinocyclocheilus grahami (assembly GCF_001515645.1). Taxonomy (NCBI): domain Eukaryota; kingdom Metazoa; phylum Chordata; class Actinopteri; order Cypriniformes; family Cyprinidae; genus Sinocyclocheilus; species Sinocyclocheilus grahami. The sequence goes on from NW_015505369.1 coordinate 451,869, forward strand.
GCACGGAGCTGCATGTCTGCAGCGGCTACCTGTGGTCTCTCAAGACGGGAGCCCCATAGAGGAAGAGTTCATGGAGCTAATGCACCTGGTAAGAAAGCATCAGTATTGCACATTAAATATATAATATTATAATTATTTGAAATACACCATGTTCATATCATAATGTCTTTTCACCATTTATGTAATTTATTTTCTTTTTCGAATTTTAGTGTGCTGTGCAGCATATTTTGAGTCTGTGTGTCTGTCTGTGTATTTTAATATTAATCTGCTAGCCATGAGCCGCCTGTCAAACACATCTCACGGGATTGCTTATTGTTTCAGATGGAGTTAGAGAGAAGTCTGCTCTCGGACCACGAGCTGAGGCTCCTGGAGGATGCTGCACTGATGAGCCGGAAACAAGAAGAGGGTTATGATTCAGATGAGGAGGATTATAGGGACAACGAAATTGTTACAGCTCAAGATCTGGAAGATATTTGGGAACAGAAACCGAAGCAATTTCAACCAGCTCCGAGGTCACAAGGTAAGCATTATTTCGGCAGTGATAGAGTTTTTTGCTTTGATGTTAGTCATGTTTTTAAGACGTTTCAGAGTTATAAAATGAATGAACGAATGAGCCCTTTATTGTCACTGATCACAGGTACCAGCAAAATTAGCCATCCACCTGTCCATACATACATACATACAGACAAGGGGGTAGACAGCACAGGAGGACAGGGAATTTTTAGAAGAAATACAGCACAACATGAGGGCGGGGAGGAGATAAAAAAAAAAACAGACCCCAGACTATGCTAGACTATATAACTATAAGACTATATAAAACATGTCGAATGTTCACAAATTACTCTACAGGTGTTGACGAGAAAGACGTGAGTTCTTCAGAGTGGTTTATTGGAACACTACAATTAGCCCAAGTCTATATTAAATGACTTTAACTCACTGTCTGTGCAGTGTCACTCCATTATGGCGAAGCTGAGGGTTGTAGTTACTTCAGAAACAGAAAGAATATGCTGTAACTTTTCCAATTTTATGAGACCGCGTTGACAATTTTCTGCACTCCTGAATGTTTCTATGTGCTTTTCATAAGTATTCATCTTTCTTCATCCTTCTTTTCAACTGCAAACTGCATGCTTTTTTCAGAAAAACTGCTCTTTTCAAGTCCATCCATAAATTCTCAATAAGACTGAGACTGATCTGGTCATTCCAGGACATTAACAACATCAATTTAAACCATAAGTACTCACCCGTCAAGTCGGCATTAAATAGATGACTGCAATTTCAGACTTGTGTTTATGTGGACAGTTTGGTCACTGCAATGCAATGTTTTTTGTTTTGTTTTTCTCGAAACTGCATGTTTCTTTCAGCAAAACTGCTATTTTGAAGTCCATCCATAAATTCTCAACTGGATTGAGATTGATCTTGCCACTCATGGACATTAACATTGTCTATTTAAGCCATTCCTGTGTAGCTTTGGGTTGTTGTCTTGCTGGAAACAAATATTGTGTCAAGTCACAGGAGTTTTTCTACAGGATTTTCCTGCATTTAGCTGTTTTCAAACCCTCACAAGCCTTCAAGGTCTTGCTCTAGAGAAGCTTCCCAACAGCATGATACTGCCATCACCATGCTTCCCAAATGATATGTTGTGTTTGTCTAACGTGTATTTAGTTTGATGGCTAAAACAACTTTATTTTGGTCTCTTCCAACAAAACCATGTCTTCCAGCTGGTCTTGGTGAACTGACCTCCCTCACTAGTGTCCTCCATGGTCACTCGTTTTTTTAGGACAGCCAGCTCTAGGTAGATTTACAGCACTGGCATGCTCATTCCATTACTTAATTATTGATTTAACTATACACCAGGGATATTTAATGGCTTCTTAAAGTCTTCTTGTAGCCATCCCCTGACTTGAGCTTTTCAATTACTTTTCTGCAGAATTGCTTAGAGGGTTTTTGTTTGTCTTAATGATGTAAGTTCTGCCACAATATTGACTCCCCACAAGTTGGAGCTCCCAGATTTGAGTTGTTTTTATACAATCAACTGAAACTCTTTGATTACACACAAGTAATTTACCTATCAACTTGACTCATGTCATATTAATAATACTTATGAAATTAATTAGTTTGGATTTTATACTCAGTATTATTTAAATCCCTTTATAGAGTGTTTTTCTGTTGATTAGTGTCAAAAAAGCCAAAGGAAGTCCACTATGATTCATTGCTGTAAAGCAACAAAACATGTATTTTAAAGGAACTGTATCTCAAGTCTACCATTAATCCAGATATTGGCATATTGTTCTAGTTTTATTAGTTCAGGTATACATACAGTGTTCTCTGCACCTCAATACGCTAGTGGCTAACCTAATAACGGTGAGAATAAAAAAACATTATGCATGTTTGCTGCTAAGACATTTTCGACCCAAATCCCACTTCAAATTAAATTGGCAACATTTAGCCCATAAACATGCTTTACCTCAACAACTTAATTCATAATTGAAGGTTAAAACGGGGGCTCTGAGGTCTTCAGAGACAGCTAAATGGAGCTGGGAAAGCAATAAATGGGTGCGAGTACGAACCTTCCCTCCCTTTAAAGACCTCGAGCGCTGAGCTCAGCTGTATGAGATCAGGTGAGGTTATTGAGGGGATGTACCACAATTAGCTGATCATCATGTTTTGTCCTCGCTCATGTCTCACACCTCTATCACAATGCTTTTTCATGTCTGAGAGGATTAAACACCCTTTGACGATATTAGAATTGATATTTTCTCTGCACTCTGTCCTCTCCTATTTGTTTGTTTTTAGACACCAAGTCCCATTTCAAATTAAAGTGAATGACTGCCCTAAAAAAACAAAGCCTACAATCAATCAACCATTTATAAAGTGCAGAGTACAATGCAAAATCTTTGGTTGTACGGAATGAAGTCCCAAAGGAGAAATTTAACCCCAGTTAACCTAACAGTGCTGCCATTTGCATTTTTTTTTAAATCCAGAAAAGCCAATTTAATTGAACAAGCAATAACACTTATTGATCTATAAAACTTCAGCAAAAAATATTATGTGCTTATCCTAGAGCCTACAGATTTGGACAGGGGTTTTCAAAACATTTTGATACCAAGGAACCCCCAGAAGTGAATATAGTTTTGTAAGTGACCCCTACTTAAAATAGAAAGGCAGCTATTTATTTTCATAAATAAAGACTAATTTTTTTACTGTGTGAGAAGTGTAAGGTAACTTGTTTAATTGACCTTCTGTGACATATTTTCACTGCTTAAGTCAAAAGAAAATATAAAAAATATTTTTAGAATTTAATATAAAATTTAATTTATAATAAGATTTTTTTCTACACACAATTAGACCTGATGAAAACCATTTTCACTGTTACACTATTCTTGTCTCATAAAAATGTAATAAATAAAAAAAATTTTCATAGAAAATATATTTTTCCATAGAACTTGGTTTAATTTTTAAAAAGTAAATAACATTTTATATTTTACATAATTTAATAATAATAATAATAAAGGTGTTCGGTTTTAATAATTTTATTTTTATTTTTAATAATCTTAAAAAAATGTATGTTAACTTTTACAGCCATACAAATACACTTTTTTTTCCTTCTCAAATTTTCCGCAGATCCTTTAGCACCCCTTTGTGGCCCCTGGACCCCAATTTGATATGCCTGCATATATAATTCTCTATGGTAAAAATCTTTACCTGATGTTGTTTGTGAGTCAAAAAGATAGAAATTAGCTTATTATAGACTACACTAGTTCATTTCACTACTGTTTAGAACTCATTTCTAGAGCAAACGTACACTACTAAAGAAGAATATTTAGAAAAATTCATCAAATCGAAAAATGAATGGCTGTCTTGACATTTCAGTGACGTAAAAGTAGAGTCATTACACCACTGAGGAAAATGTGATACTGAATATCCTTCACTGAAAAACTAACATAAAGTGTGTCATTGAATATGGGTTCCTTGAGCACAAAGCAAAGGGTGTCATTAGGTGTCATTACCAGTTACAGTCAGTGATTTGTTGCTTTTTCATACCTGGCCTTAGGTCAGCTCTCAAACACTGTGCTGCGGATGCACTTTTGTGAGTGCGCTCCTTTGAAAAGTCATTACATTTGTGAGAAACCAAGATGGGTATGACCCTCTTGGCAAAAAAGAGCTTCTGGAAATTGCCCCATCCATCATAATTACACCTATTGGGCAGCGCTAAGGAAGACAGGGGGGAGCGAGCCCCTTTCCTGACCTGGTACGGATCCGGAGAATGGGAAGACTGAAATTGAACTGAAATCCCTTTGGAGGAAATAGAGGGATTAGGAATGTTTGAAGAAGTCCCTGTTAAGGCGAGAACTAGATTTTACAATCGTTTTGGGACATTTCCCTTTTTCTGGGTATTATCTATCTCCTTAGCATCCATCCGATGTTCTTGATTGATACCCTACCAACTATTTACGGCTTCATTGTCTCCCTCTAAAGCTTCTTTCAAGACAATCTATCCATAATGTGTTAATGGCAGAGGCTATTTTGAAAATTGTTGGTAAATTTAAAATGTTTGCATCTGAAATAGCTGAAATAGTGTCAGCTTTGCAGGAATTAACTTAGTTAAAACACTGTGAATCACAATAGATGCATATTTTTTTAAAGCAGTTGCTCCACACTGGCCTGCAAAGGAAGGAATTCCTTTTTGCACTTGTTTGTTATGTTTAAATTAAGCCATAGAAGCCAGGAAAAGGCGCAGAGGGTCATTAATCAATTAACGTGCAATTCACATTACCCTTCAAAAACACTGTGGTGCAACAAAAAATGCATAATTAGTGAGAAACATATGGCTTCATCATGTATGACTTTGCTTGGCTGAGCTTAGCGTATTCAGTCCCTCCACAGAAAAGAAGTGTATGAAATGTTTAAGCACACTTTTTGGGAAGCCAAACTAATGCAAGACAGCATTTTTCTTTCTGCATTTAGCAGGAGAAAGCAATTTAGGTAATGTGAATAGTTAGTAATTGTATTTCACTTTTGCATTTGACCCAATAGACTTTAAAATTCACTTCATTTGAATCTTGTAATCTTGCTTTTTGGTACAAGGTTGGAAGTGGAAGAAACACTGAAACAATTAATTTAATGTCAGCTACAACATGAGTCAAGTCACTTAAACTTGAGACTTAAGTTCAATAAAAATAGTTTGATTTTCATTATTTGAACTTTATATTGTTCAGTACATCCAAGCTGCAGATGAGTTTGTTTCGTTATCGGAACAGATTTAGAGAAATGTAGCAAGGATCCTCCGCAGTCAATGGGTGCCGTCAGAGTCCAAACAAACAGCTGATAAAAACATGTCATGTGGATTACTTGTGGATTATTGTGATGCTTTTATCAACTGATTGAACTCTCATTCTGACGGCTCTGACACCTGAGTGTTTTCCAAGGTGGTCTATCCTATCAGGCAAAGTTAACTACAGTGTTCCTGTAGTTCAAACAGTAGGGCAATGTACAAGAAACAGCATGTTCCCAGGGAATGCCTGAACTGATAAACTGTATACTTTGAATGCAATGTAAGTCGCTTTGGATAAAAGTGTGTGCCAAATATAAATGTGAATGTAAATATAACGTATATATATAATATATATATAATATATAATGTCAGTTAGGTTATCTGTTAACTGAAACAAAACACCCATCCACATGATATATTCAGAATTATTCCCTTGAATAGAAAGTATCACACAGGCAAATTATGAATCTTTAGCAATTATCTGCTCCTCTGTTTCAGTATACATAGGAAGCAACTGGACTGATACATTTTCTAAAGAATATGTGAATGGTGCTTGCTTACTTTTGCAACATGTTGGAGTTTGGGAGTTTCCAGCAGTGTCAATATATTTTGAAAAATCTGCTTAAAATGTACCCACCCTCAGGCCACCCAAGATGTAAATGAGTTTGTTTCTTCATGGGAACAGATTTGGAGAAATTTAGCATTTCATCACTGTAGCTAATCAGCTCATGGGAAATATGAATAATTAACCATAACTAGTTATAATTAACTATTCATATTTTAGATCCACTGTAGATATTTAGCTGACCACTCAGGGTCAACCGTCTTGTCAATTCTAAGAACGTTAATTTCCTGGTTAAAGGAAATAACTTTCTTACTGTACAATTCTATAAGTTTGTAACGTAAATCTGCATGATTATTGACTCCGGTTATGAGTAAACAATGAACACGTCAAGTGTGATACAAGTAAGGTTTTATTAACTACATAAACACTTAAACTAGTCTAACATACTACATAAACACATTAAGCCGGTCTAACATACACATACACACACACACACACACATACACACACACATACAGTTGGTATAGGAAAGGGTTAAAGTTTAGCACTAAAGAAAGAGACATAAGGAATGACATTTATGGAACCATTTTTGCATATTCAGCAGATCTAAAACCTGAGGGAAAACGTCAGATTCTTAGTTCAACAAACCTTGTAAAAAGGTGTAACTGATACTTAATGCATCAATTAAATCGACTAAGTTTGATACTTGCGTATGTCTGAAAAAGATTCCTGATGCAATCTTAAGGCCCCAAGATCTTGCTGAAGTTGGTTGATGAGAAAGAGCTAGTTTGAGTCAGAATCACTTGATGAATGAAAAGGACTAGGCCGGAGCCTGGCACGAGCTTTGGTATCCTGGAGCGTTTCTCACATCTTCATCTTAGCATCTCCCTGAACCACCGACATGGGCGGGTCACATGGAGTGTGGCCTTTTAAAGCCTGCAGAGATTCACGCCTCTCAAGATGGGTTCGTCCAATGAGGAAGGCTGAAATCCCAAGCGGGAGGTTGGAAATACTGAGGATTTTTATGAGTCTTTGTCTGTAAGCATGGTATTTTGCATATGTAATTCGCTGGAGTGTTGAGGCACAAATTAGTACCGATTCTTAGAACATCAATATGTTGCATAGGTATCAGCATATAATATACACACTTGTTTCGATCATAAGAAGGCGAATTCATAGATACTAGACATGAAATAGTTACTTATATGAATGTGTGGTTTATCGTAAGCACGGATAAAAATAGTCTATAATACAACAGATTAAATACAACACAGCAATAATATACACACTGGCCTGAAGAAAATGGGTGTTCATTCAAAGAAGGTTTTCCTATGAATTAATTAGTAGAACAGTCCATTTCTCGTGTGCATTTGTACCCCTTGTTTCTGGAGAAAGCAGAATGAGAGCTGGCTCGCATTCCACAAGGTTGTAAATGTATCGGGTTACCATGAAACCAGGGTCTTGTTCGGCGTCCTGGGGTGTTACAAAGTATTTGTGAAATCTAGCTAACAAAATATATATTGTGTGTTGGAGTGGTCCAGACGCTACATCACTATAGTTATATCAACTGAAAAATTAAAGCAATACTTCACCAACAAATTAACATTTGTGGCAAATTTACTCACCGTCCGGCCATAGATGAGTTTGTGTCTTCATAGATGAGTTTGTGTCTTCATAGATGAGTTTGTGTCTTCATCTGAACAGATTTGGGGGAATTTAGCATTTCATCACTTGCTCTCCAATGGTTCCTCTGCAGTAAATGGTTGCTGTCAGAATGAGAGTCCAAACAACTGATAAAAACATCACAATAATCTATAAGTAACGTCTTGGCGAAGTAAAAATACATTGTCATCATTAAGACATTTTTAACTTAAAACCCCTTCTCTTTTTTTTTTGTTGCCTAAAATACAAGTCCTTTATCCATGCTTTCTCCAGTAAAAAGTTGCCTCGTCTAAATCAGAAGAGAAATTTGTACAGATTACAAGCACCGTTTGCAAGCAAAAAACAGTTCTAAACAAATATGTTGGTTGATTTTGATGTAAGAGGACAACAAGGGATGGACTTTTTTGGATGGACTTTTTCACTGGAGAAAGGAATATTATGGATAACTGAGTGGAATTAATGGACAGGGGTCGTGTGGTTTACTTGTCGATTATTGTGATATTTTTATCAGCTGTTTGGGCACCCATTCAATGCAGAGGATCCATTGGTGAGCAAGTGATGGAATGCTACATTTCTCCAGATCTGTTCTGTTGAAGAAACTCATCTACATCTTAAATTTTCATTTTTGGACAAACTAGTCATTTAAAGCTATAAACGACAATGATTCTGTGATTGACAGAATCTAGAGTTTTAAAAATGTAGATTTTTGAGACGGACACATAATTGGATCATAAGCTTGTCAAGACATATAGGCCTCAGGAAAAAGCTGACACAAAACAGGAGGAGCGCCAGTCCAGTGTTGCCAAATGACAATCTGCCAGAAAGAGATTGTCTATATTATATTGGGACTATATTATTAATCTATCTGCAGTGATATTAGGTAGTGCATAAAATTAAAGAGTGAATGCAGATTTTATTCAAGCACAGGGAGCTTCGAGAAATACAATACATAAGTGCGAATGTAGGAGTGTGCAAAGATGCAAATTATACAAAATCAGTAGCAGTTTACTTTTTTATGATTTAATATGGAGTGTGTTCATACCAGTTCCACCTTTTCCCATTCCACAATCTAGTTTGAAATACTGCTTTCACACCAACCAAACTTACTGATGACAAACACACTGCTCTGGAAAGCTGTAGTGTGAAGTGCATATTGATTCCAAGTTACCTAGAAACAAGGCCCACCGGTTTCAGGCAACGTGATGGAGCAGCGGCTAAGAGAGCCACACAGCAATCATTCAAATCTATAGCAATCTATTGACTCACAAATGCCGCCTAATCGATATCACCATATGGGAAAAGGCAGAAAACAAGACCACAAAAGAAAATAATCCATTTAAAAATGCACCAAGGAGCACAGTCCGGGATTATGTGCACATGGTTTTAACACCTCATGCCATCTATATCATGAATGCATTAAGACAGACAGATCTAATTATGTGATCTCCTTCTAGTGAGAGTGGTTTTCTCAAGGACTCTGATAATCCTTAGGGAGAAGATGATATTGGAGTGAAAAGCGGTTATTAGTGTTATCACAGTAGATTTTGGAGGTGATTAAAAACTAGAACTGGACATAACATTGTAGGAAGGGCAATGTCGGTAAACTTTCAATTAACATGTGAAATTGCATTGGCCATTTCATGTTCTAGTATTTACTTATCTATGACAACAAATCCAACAGTGGTTGTTGGGTAATCACACCTTCAAAGAGGCTGCGTGTGATTTGATTTAGTTTCCGCGGTGCACTATTGTAACAAATCATTTCCCACAACTGGAAATGTTGCATAGGTTGCAAACCTTGTGTGCTTTGATGCCTAATGGTCCATACTGAGTACTCATTATATCATCCTGACCAGCAAAATGCATTAAAATTCGTAAGAGCACATGAGGGTTTAAACAGCAAGGCCAATTGCTTTTATTAATCCATGCAGGCTGTCAAATCATGGATTACAGTACATGATACCTTTGTTAATGGCTCAGTCATTTGAGGTAAGACATTATGTAATACATTGTATCAGTCTGAGGTGAGAAGATTTCACTTTTTGGCAGCTGCTTTTGTCCGAAGGTTGCTTTAAATTTTTTCATCTTAGTGAACCAACACAACATAGAAAAACTCTTTCTCTATATCGCTCTTATTTAGCCTCATTTACCAGGGAAATGCGTGTGCATCTTTACAAATGTGCTTATTTGGCAATCCTCTGGGTGTGTGGGAGGATATAAGGAAGTTAGTTTAAATTAAATGCAGATTTTTACGGGTAACCGCATTGCAAATTAAACTCTTTTTCATGCATCTACAATTAGGAGTAGGAGTGCATGTATTAGCATTTTCAGGAAATGTTGGTTATGTGTTGAAGGCATGTCAGTGTGATTAAACTCTTAATAGTTTTACTCGCTACAATCAATTCTGGAATTTCTACTAAACTTTATTAGTTTAGTGAGTTTCAACTTGAGTTCACAGGTTTCAAAGTGGTTGTATTACGTATGATGAATTTATCACTGTAAATTGTACTACTTGATTTCCCAGCATGCACTGAATATATTGCAAATTACTGTTTGTTGTTCTATTTTTCACTGTTTTTACTATTTTTGTTTGTTGTCGACCTCAGTTGTTTTTAGTTGGGTCACTCAGTTGGGTCGATCGCGTCAAAAAGCCAGCGATACGCGCGTATCCATATGCACCACTGGAGCTGATGATTTACAGCTGAGTAATCCCAAACCAATGGCGCTGTCTCAAACTATACCTACCTCTTCCGGTTTGTCTGATTTGTCGTTGTGTTTTCTGACTTGTTATAATGTTTTCTGAATTGTTATTTTGTTTTTTAGACTTGCATTTGTGTTTGTAATTTGTTATTTTGTTTTCAGAATTGTGATCTGCTTTGCACTTCTCGGCCACCGTACTAATGGCCTTTACATCTGCTTATTTAGCACTTTTGAGTGATTTGTGAACAAGTAGCCTACTGCTGCAATGCAAGGGATTCATTTAATGCGTTTGATAACCACAGCTTTACTTATATATACTTAACGTGTAACTAACAGGACATCTTTACGGACTGTGTTGCTGCAGATAACTTTACAAAACTGCGACCCCGGCAGGACTCGAACCTGCAATCTTCTGGTCCGAAGTCAGACGCCTTATCCATTAGGCCATGAGGTCTCTGTTAACAGTGAAGAATGGTTAGGAAAGGCCACCTAGCCTTGTTTGCAACACAAACACAAAGATGGCGTTGTCACGTGATACTTAATTCTTTTACCGATAATATACACTTAGTCTGGAAGGATTTATATTGAAATATCAGATGTCAATCAGATACATTTCAGTTACATTTCAGTTTTTTGCAGGATTCAGCTCAAACACGAAGTATTTAGAACTTAAATATAACCTAATCCTTAAACAGCAGTGACATTTATTTCTAATTATTTTTAAGCACGTTTGCACGTTTAATAAAAATATAAATTCATCATTACCTCGTCAATAAAATCATCCGTTCACTCCAAATGATCATACTGTTCTTATCAGTTGTCGAAAGAGTCGGTTCTCAATTCAGTGATGAGTCGGTGACTGGAGAACTGTCCTGGGGTGCGTTTCCCAAAAACAACTATGGTCACAGCAAGTTCCGTCATTACAGAGTTTAATGTAACTTACGATCATAGCTGGCTAATGCCGCTTTTGGGGAAACTCATCCCTGATCGATTTCTGAACTAATCGTTCATCCCATAAAAGGATTAGATGAACTTTGGAGATAGATTTGTTTCGTAATTTCAAATAAATAGATTATGATCCCCAAATAAATGTCAAGAGATTATCAAAAATTTAAAATATTAACATACAGATAAATAGAATGAGATCCACAAATGAAGTTTCACAAACATGAATTAAATTCACAAATACATAAAATGAGATTTGCAAATAAAAAAACAT